>NC_090259.1:27053022-27298022 GCF_037325665.1 Littorina saxatilis
TTACACGCTGTTTTTCCTCAAAACTCAATTTCGTAAATTAGGCAATGGCGTCTCCCAAGACCGACGTTCGTAATAGCACTTCCGTCTAACTGTCTTTTTTAAAGACACAGTTTCGCTGTTAAAACAGGTCTGAGAACTCTCTCAGATTTCCCCAGGTTTTTACATGGAATGAGACCATCCCTCCACTGGGACTCCTACTAGGAGCAGGAATGTTGCTTTAATCGGTTTTGTTTACGATGAAAGTTTTGCCAGAAGCGTTTTCAAGCTCGATTTCCTCGTTGTGGCTACTATTTTTAGAATCTTGTTTTGGATTGATATTTTGATATATTGGGGTTGCCATTTATATTAGCTGCCAATATGATTGTGAAACAAAGAAACACATAAATTATGTTTTCAAAGTGGACAAAGTGCACACAACGAACACTTTTTGTGGCGAATGAAATTGTTACTGTGCACTTTCGTGTCGGTAATTCTCAAAACAGTTTTCTTAGAATATTACGAGCCTTCAATCCAACGTCTTTGAGATGACACTAGTCTTCAATTACTCTCGAGCTTTCTCAGGTTATGCCCTGTCTAAGCGGTCGGCCATCTCAGTTCCCTTGACACTGCAGTGTGCTGGAATCCTCTGAAGCACAAGAGCATCCTCTCTACGAAATTCCTGCCACAGTACAATGTAGACCATTTTAAAAACCTCCAGATATGAGATAAATTCAGGTCTAAACAAGTCGCGTAAGGCGAAATTACTACATTTAGTCAAGCTGTGGAACTCACAGAATGAAACTGAACGTAGTCCGCCGCTAGTGCAAAAGGCAGTGAAAGTGACGAGCCTGTTTGGCGCGGTAGCGGTTGCGCTGTGCTTCATAGCACGCTTTACTGTACCTCTCTTCGTTTTAACTTTCTGAGCGTGTTTTTAATCCAAACATATCATATCTATATGTTTTTGGAATCAGGAACCGACAAGAAATAAGATGAAATTGTTTTTAAATCGATTTCGGAAATTTAATTTTGATCATAATTTTTATATTTTTAATTTTCAGCGCTTGTTTTTAATCCAAATAAAACATATTTATATGTTTTTGGAATCAGAACATGATAAAGAATAAGATGAACGTAAATTTGGATCGTTTAAAAAAAAAAAGTTTTTGTACAATTTTCAGATTTTTAATGACCAAAGTCATCAATTAATTTTTAAGCCACCAAGCTGAAATGCAATACCGAATTCCGGCCTTCGTCGAAGATTGCTTGGCCAAAATTTCAATCAATTTGATTGAAAAATGAGGGTGTGACAGTGCCGCCTCAACTTTTACAAAAAGCCGGATATGACGTCATAAAAGACATTTATCGAAAAAATGAAAAAAACCTCCGGGGATATCATTCCCAGGAACTCTCATGTAAAATTTCATAAAGATTGGTCCAGTAGTTTAGTCTGAATCGCTCTACACACACACACGCACAGACAGACAGACAGACAGACACACACACACATACACCACACACACACACACACACACACACACACACACACACACACACACACACACATACACCACACCCTCGTCTTGATTCCCCCCTCTACGTTAAAACATTTAGTCAAAACTTGACTAAATGTAAAAACAAAAAAACTTTTTCTGGGCACGTGCAGAGTGTGAAGCTCTGTTGTTTCTTTGAGTGTACATGTACAAAGCTCACTCTGTAATGTTCAAGGATAGTGTCCTATATTCAAGCAAGTTGTTGCAAGGTATAAAACTTGACGGACTGAGAGAACCGATCCAGTGTGTTGACACTGTATTCAAATTAAATTACGAAAAAATTAAAGCGACAATTTTCACTTTAAAGGCACAGTGCAGCTCACCGCCTTCGTTTTGCGTTTTTGTTGCAGCTGAGTGCATTTACAGTTCAAAAATCCTCCTATGGTAGTAAAACAAACCCAAAACTACCCAACGACGACATCTGTGAAGCTCGACAGTTTCTTGTTCACGCGAGTGCATAAATTAACCTAGTTATTACGTTGGTGTTTGGTCGGAGTTCGATTCAACTTGAGTGATTCCGGCCTCCATTTTGTTTTACACAAACTCATGATGACGTCTGACATAGTTTGCTTTAGTGACGTGTCTTTTTGTGCATGATGTGGTGATCTACCTGATCTAAATTTAGATCCAAAAATAGGTCAAGACCAGCCGGGTCCGAGTACGAAATTAATTCGTAAAAAAATCGCAGTTCTTGACTCTTTGGGTGCAAGTCAATGAAACTTGGTAGTTCTTCTAACGGATAGCTGCCTGAGGTATGACTAAAAGCCCCAGGGGCTCCGTGCACCTGAATTTGACAAGTTCAGTACCTTTAAAATTCGATTCATTTTGTAGACTTTATTTTTATGTTGAAGGAGCAGAACTACATTGCGGTCTGTTAACGGAGAGAGTCAATTTGGGAAACTTGTCTTGAATTGTACCGCTTGTTCAAATAACGTGCGGTGTACTAGTTTCATCCCCGACTATGGAAGGCCTCGAGTGTCACTTTTACAGATGGGAACGCTGTTTCCCGTCTCTGTTGATCTTTCGCAGACAATAATGTTTGTTTTATTTCTGGCGGATTACTGAGAGAAGAGTGTGCTGAAAATTCTAACTTTTTATGCAATATTCAACCGCACTTTGTGCTCCTTGACGCTTTCTGTGAATTTAGAGGGGTTCTAAGCAAAGCAAATTTGCTTCGCTACGGTTCTCATCAGACACCAGCCGAATAAATTTGCTGACGAAAATGTCAAGAAAAAAAGTATATGTCGCTTTCTCTCACCATCCAAAGCTCCTCCTGCCCCCCCCCCCCCCCCCCCCCCCCCCCCCATTTGTCACACAGACCGGTCCCTCTTCAGAAAAGGAAGGTAGTGTAAGAACCGAGGAAATAGATAGTCGTTTCGAGAGAAGATATGGACATGTTCTACATTTTGTCACACGATATCAGAATAGAATTTTAGGAGAGGGAAAAGAAGACAGAATGGCACAGACGGAGAGGCAGAGACAGACAGACAAACAAACAAATAAACAAACAGACATACATACAGACAGACAGACAGAATTACAGACAGGCAGACAGACAGTAAGACAGTCAGTCAGACCTGCCAGGCTTCATGAGAGAATAACAGACCAATCGAAAGGATTGCTGACAGATTGACAGACATGTATGCAAAAGACTTGGATTGGATAGGATTGGATTGGATAAGATTTATACTCCAGTGAGGTTACCCTCATGGAAATTCGGGCTGCTTTCTCCCTGGGGAAAGCGAGCTGCCATACAGTATACGGCGCTACCCATATTTTTTTTTCCTGCATGCGTGTATTCATGTTTCATGTTGATCTGAAAAGAAAAGAGGAATAAGGAAAAGCTGATGATTTCACCACACAATCGATGAAATGAAGCACAAAGGAGAAACAGGATGGTATTAGCGGTTCGGGGTGGTAACTTGAAGTTGGTCGGTCGAAGGGGGGAGGGGGGGGGGCGTGGGACCGTTATGCTGTCTGTGTATTGACATAATCCGACTGCCGCTCTACCTGGGAGAGCTGACAATATCTACACACAACGCTAATGAACAGTTGAAAGCCCGCACGTGCGGCTGGTGCCAATAAGCAAATCATGATCACACGCAGTGTGGGCACAACTTACACAAAAAAGAGAAAAAAAGAGAAAAATATGTCATTTTCAGTTTGCCCGCCTTTAAATCAACCTATTCATCTGTCTGTGTGTTTGCTTGTCTGGGTTTTGTTTTGTTTCGTTTTACATGCATGTATGTGTTTGCATCGTCGAGGGAGGACGCAGACGCGGGAGACAACCAAAGGGATTGTCCGACAACGTCAAATAATGGTCACAGTCGAGCTTTCCTGACCTTCTGTCCACTGCCCCCGACAAGAACAGCCTGGAGAAGGCTTTCTGCTTCTTCTCCCCCCCCCCCCCCCTCCTCCCGTACCGACTATCCCAGTCAAGTGAATGATGATGATGATTTGCTTGTTTGTATGTACGTTAATGGTGGTAACAGACAGTTTAAAATCTACCAATGTTGATATTCCAAGAACTACCCCCCCCCCAAATCAACCACTCCCACCCACTCAGTCCAGTTCTACTTTTCTTCTCCACCGTTTTCTCTCTTCAGAACTATCTTCACCTATCACTGTATCAGTCCCTCGTCGCGTGCCTCGAGTAGCTACAGCGATGGATCGAGGCATGCCGTGACCAAAAGTAGGGGGCACTTTTGATTAATCTCGCGCTCGACTTTCTTTCATTATCGTTATTACTTTATTCCCCGCCATGGCCGGTAAATCATCCCCCACAAATACTATAAAAACTCCGACCAATTCACCCCACCCCGCCTCGCTCTGAGAGGCTCGTCTCGAGCAAGTGCACGTTTTTCTCACGCGCGCTATATTCTCATCTCAGCGCGTGCTCGCTGATGCGTGAAACTTCCTTTTCTTCCACTGGACCGTGACCACGAGGGGCGATATGTTCAATAGATTGCCTCTAGCTTTCTCCACACTTACATGATTGATTGGCAGCCTATTAATTTTTTTCTCTGCTTAATTATTCACGCGCCATACGCGGAGGGGGTGTGAACAGGAAATTAAATCTGCGCTGATCCGCCCACTGATTCCAAGTGGATTTGCATTGGATTTGAGGTATCTTTGGTGTTTAGTTTAGTTTATATTTTTTTAATATTTTTTTTATACATTTGCGATTTTCAATTCCTGAAACAAGCATACAAGCCAAACAAACAAGCACAAAACAGACTCATGAACTTAATTCTACATTGCACATGTTTTTGAGCCGGTGTCACCGAACAATTAATATCCACAGCCATGTGTGTCTCCTGCCTCCGAACACACACGCTACAGAGCTCGACTCGATGTGCGCAGTTTCGTATAAAAATTATTTTCCAAATTTCCCCACTGTGTTTTATAAAATAATCATATTATGAAAGCACATACATTCTTATCTTAGTTGTTATGTATTCATTGTTAGAAAACATCGGCATTATTCATGTTTTACTTTAAACGCAATCATTGTTATTTATAGATCACAGGCACTTGATGTAAGTAGGTCACACGCGTGTGAATGTTGTGCCCAGTCCTTGTTTTTGTTTCTGTTATTGTTTTGGTTGGCAGGTCTGGTTGAGCACGTGTTGAGTGTTATGTGCCCACTGCTGGTTATTGTGCATTTTAGTTGGTGGACTGATGGTGTCGTTTGTGTGGAGTCGGCGCACGTGCGAGGATGTGTGTGTGTGGGAGGGGGGGGGGGCGCGGGAGATGGAAGCTTGCTGTTTGTTATGTAATGTATATATTGTGTGTGATACGTGGAAATGTGATACTATTTATTTGCATGTATGATACAGGTACAAATGTGATAATTATAGGCTTATACTAGTGATTACTGTGTGTGATACATGAAATGTGATATGAATGCTGTTTTTATATGTTATACTCTTACTTTCTCCCAAGCGCAAGACAAATTCTTCTATGAAAATTGAAGCCAATAAAATTTGAGTTGAGTTGAGTAAGGGACTTTGGGATGGGGGGTATATATTTCAAAACGTTGCATCTATCTGTTTTCTTGGGAAGCACCTTTAAACTGTACATTTAAAGTGTGGCATGTTTCAAAACTAAGTTATTTGTAGGTAAGGTTACATTAGATCTCTCTCTCTCTCTCTCTCTCTCTCTCTCTCTCTCTCTCTCTCTCTCTCCCATCCCTAAAATATCCTTCGCTCAACCCTCCCGCTTGCAGCTACATCAACCAACCACGACAACACAACAAAATTGACCTTCACCGTTTTTGTGCCAACACCACAACCACGCCCACACATACCCTCATTCAATGAGAAGGATTAACAAACACAACCATACACACACACATATACTCCCTCTCGCTATCTCTCCGCCCCACCCCCCCTCCTCCCCCTTTCCGCCCCTACCCCAACACAACCAACCATAATTATTCACTAACTTTCCCTTGACACCAAGACAACACCACATCATTAACCTTCACCGCTTTTATTTCTAAATTTCCTCCCATGCACCACCAGCACCACACCCATTACCCCCCCCCCCCCTCTCTAACCCTTTCATCCCAGTCAATGAGAATGATTCACAATTCCCAGCAAGTAGCGAAACCAGGCGAGGAAGCCAGCGATAATGACGGATGATGAGGAGCGTGGCAAAATTCTACCCGGGGTATCGACCCGATAATTAGCTCCCCTTTGTTCCATCGACCGTGACATTTCCACTTCTTCGCCTCTTGATCTTAAAGCCACAGTCCTCCACGTGTACACAGTGTGGTCCACCCTTTCAGATCTGGACAGGCTTTTGACGTGTGTGATATATAAGACCATATCCATTAGCTTGGACTACAAGTGGATCATCGCACAAGTACTCCTCACTCGTCATTGGCTGTGTCGACGCCCGCTTGCAAGCGGTTGCTTCCCTTTATATAATAAACCGAGCATAGGGCGTCATCGCACACACAAAAAAACAAGTCTTCAAATGCACTAGATCGCAGGGAATTCTAGGTAGGGAAATCCTCTTTGTGAAAGAACGTCAGTACCCTTTGGTGATTGTTCGGTGTCAGGGGCGCCATCATTATGTCGTTCACGCTTGATGCAATGGGACTTTCTGGGTGAATGAATTTGGTAGGAATGGTCTAAGTGTAGGAATGGTCTAATCCTGCGCAGATCTCAGATGGTGAGCGACATTGTTTAACAGCCTGAAGGACTGTGTCTTCAACGTTCATCTGTTCTGTGTCAAGTTTCAGTCGGCGTATCTGTTGTACGCTGACAGGAAGGAGAGGAGGAAGAGACGAGCGCGGAATCAGACGATGTACGCATTGGTGCGCGTCCATGCGTGCAGACACGGAAACGCACGAGTGAACATGCGGTTCAGAGACATGCGTGCTTGTGAATGTGCGTGCTTTCACACAAACAGGAGTATTTACAAACGTGCACACTTGCATGCAAAGTCATGTAGACAGGCAGACCGAACGGACAAAAACACACACAACACGCACGCACACACACACACACACACACACACACTACACACACACGTATACACACACACACACACACACTCACACACACACACACACACACACACACACACACACACACACACACAC
The DNA here is from genome assembly GCF_037325665.1 of Littorina saxatilis. NCBI lineage: Eukaryota > Metazoa > Mollusca > Gastropoda > Littorinimorpha > Littorinidae > Littorina > Littorina saxatilis. The sequence goes on from NC_090259.1 coordinate 27,060,166, forward strand.
ACACACACACACACACACACACTAACACGGAAAGGTCAAGGTCACTGTGTACATTAACGACATACGTTCAATATACACGAAACATCCCGAACTCTGTTTTGCCTTCATCAACTGAACATATTAGAGTCACTCATCGTCCCAGCCTAAGTGCAATAAATGAAAAAAAATGTATGTAAAATATTAATCCACAATAAAAACAAAAATCTACACGTATATACTACATGTTTTACGTACAATAAACGAACTGCCTGATTTGGCTGTACAAAAAGTAAGCGAAAGCTGAGCACCCCTTATTAGCACATCAAATATTGTGTGCTATTTTCAAAAGGTTCTGGAACAGAATACATGAAGGGGCGTGGTCTTTCACTAGGCACTAGAGGTCAAAATAACACCAATTATTTCATTAGAAATCTTGAAAATGCCATTATCGTGCGTAGCAGAAGATAATTCCATCAGTCAACGGGAGTCTACGAACTTCTCGTAAGCCACAAAAGGTTAATGTAGGTGTGGTCGTTAAAAAAGGTCACGTCAAGGTTACGATACGCTACTCTTATGTCACGCACTCTTCTTTCACATTTTAAAAGAGCATTCGCAGTAAGCGTCAGCTGTGAGGGTGTTTAGTCAGGATTCAGTTTACTTTAAAGTTACGTTATTATTTTCATGCGATACTGTCTTCTCTTGTTCCTAGCCACCTTTTGCAGGTTGTCAGCTCCTCAGAAAAAAAGATTCGACAAGTCTAACTATAGGTAGTGATTAAACATTATGGTTGTTCTATCTTCCTTTATTGGTAAACGGAAACATTTTAATATTTAAAAAGATATACCCCAAGCGTTCTAACAGAAATTCAAGCAAGATAGGAGAGCGAGACAGAGAGAGCAATAGAATGAGATAGAGAGACTCACAGACACAGACACAGAGTAAGAGACAGAGTTAGAGACAGAGACAGCGAGAGGGAAATAAGACGATAACTCGTACAGGTTAAAAACAAAATATGTGTGTGTGTGTGTGTGTGTGTGTCAGTGTGTGTCAGTGTGTGTGTGTGTGTGTGTGTGTGTGTGTGTGTGTGTGTGTGTGTGTCTCTCTCTCTCTCTCTCTCTCTCTAGTCTCTCACACACATACACACACACACACACACACACACACACACACACACACACACACACACACACACCCCACACACAAACACACCAGCTAATCGACACTTCGACGACTTCAGAAGACAAATCTCCATTCCGCATGACAACAACCTGAAACGAACAGTCACGCAAAGCGACCTGTCTTAGATTTAAAAAAATCGAATTTCGGTTCTCACGCACCTTCAACGCTATTAGCCACATTAAAGTCACAACGCGATTTTGAAGAGGATTAGACCTGAACTTTTTGCTGGCAGAACAACCACCAATCCAAACAAAAATCGCACCCCCCCTCCCCCATCCCTCGACAAAATCAAAACAAACAAGCCAACAACACAATATGGTAGCAAATTAGCAAAACTTGTCCCACATTGGCAACTGCTACCACTGAAAACGTTGAGAGTGAATGTCACACGTCATCAAAAACCAACAACTAAAAGATCAAACAAACCGTCACAACTAACACCCACAAATCCACACACACACACAGACACCTTAACCCCCCCCCACACACACACACAAACACACACACACAAACACACACACACACACAAACACACACACACACACACACACGCATCATTCTGCAACTTGTGATAGTCGTGCTTCGAAGTTGCCGTTTCTTCTAAGATGGTTTTAACTTCCAGTTTACGATCGTGCTGCCAAACCTCGACCTGTGGAAGAGGACCCATCAAGAACCTAGTGCAGTCTAGATCAGGAGAAGAAGTGGCGATGTGTGGGACACATCATTATTGCGGAAGAGCCAGTCAAATTTCACCGGACATTCGCTTGACTGGAATCCTCTAGAAAAGCGAATAGGAGGACGCCCAAAGCAAAGTGTGTCTGCTTGACGATTCGAAAGTCACCGGTCACACCTAGGATGAGTTCCATGGGCCAGCAACACAGTCGGTCAACTGCAGTTGAACGAGTAAAATGCAGTAATCCCACAACATCGGGTTTCATACAACAAGAAATTCCTCCGATAGGAAAAACACCCCCGTTGGTCAAAGGGAAATAACCATTCTCACTGCTCAGGATTGAGCAATTTAGAGCTTATCTCTAAGCCCTTTTGAACTGTTATGGCTTCTCAAAGGAAGGCCAGTACATACAAATACACAAAAGCCGCCAGACCACATCACAAACAGAACTGAACAATCCACAGGTGTTGCCCACATAGAGAGAGACACACACACACACACACACAAACACAGAGAAGCCGTATATATAGAGAGATAGATGACAGTGTATTTTTCGCGTGGCTATAAATTGATTCGACCTTTGCACTTTTACAGTGAGGATAATTTACGGGTCCAATTTACGTTCTGGACACTGCGGTGACCTTCTAAAAATAGTAACAGAACGCCGGGAATATCCGAAGATGCCCCCTCATACTATAGTGCACCATACGAAGGAAGGGAGGTAAACGCTGAAAACATGGAGAAGATAAGGAAGAGTTATGCCGTAGTTGATCCCCCCCAAAAACCAAAATCCACCAATAACTCCCTAACCGTGTGTTTGACTGGTCCCAATTTTTGTAAGGACCGTCTCAGGAATGTATAGAACCTGTTCACCAAGTTTGGTGACGATCGGTCCGTTCATTCTTGAGATCTACTTGCGAACACAAACAAACACACAAACAAACAAACAAACAAACAAACAAACAAACAAACACATCGACCGAAACCTATACACACCCCTATACCGGGGGTGTAAAAAAAGATTTCATTCGGCGGACTATGCCGTGCGTCTTCGCACGAGGAGTTGCCCGATTACAGAGCTACCCTCCCCCAGAACCACGTACGGACAACCGCAGTTGGTGGTCCGACTGTCAGTGTGACCACCGCGAGTCCATGAAACCGCCTCCTGGGAGGAGGCAAACAGAACAGCCAGAGACCGGAGGTATTCTTGGCACAAAGGGTGAAAAATTCCAAATTATTTCTTTACGCCCTCATTTTTTTATGACCGTGAAGATGTAAGGACTTATTTTCAAAATAAGGCCTTATTTCTCGAAAACAAGGCCTTATTTTTCGGATTTTTGACCCTTTGTGCCAAGAATACGGAGGAAGAGGAGGACAGTTTTGGGGCCCTATGCTCCACAAGAGCGAAGAGGATTTAGTAAGTACACGTAAATATACAACAGTGCTGCTTTGTCGTTATTTCTTGCATCATGTAACTTATATCTGATCAAGACCGTTCCTGAACGTCGCCATACCCCCCTCCACACACACACACACACACACACACACACACCATTGTGTAACTTATAATATGATCGCTCTGCTCAGTCATTACCGGGACTTGCGCATGTAACCGATAACGCATGGCTGTGTGCGTAACGTATACGATTGCACTGATTGCGCATGCTTGTATAACCGATTAGTACTTAAAACGCCACATCGGCCATACGGGGCAATCCTTAATAGGCAAAACCTGTAGGACAACAAACATCTATCATCGTCGATACGGAGCAGTGGCCCTGCGGGACTCAGGCAACCAACAGACAACAGACAACAGAACATCTGCTGCACTCATGCCCGCTCTACGAGTAGCCAAGAAAGACGACGTGGAGCCGGTTCCATGGACTCACTGTGATCACACTGACAGTAGGGCCAACGCTTCGTCACCCGACTGCGGTTGTCCGAACGTCACAGTGGTGCTGAGGTGTGTGGGGAGGGGGGGAACTGTAATCGGGCAACTCCCCGTGCGAAGAGGCACAGCCAGCTGACTGAAATCTTTTTTTTATGAAACCCGATTTCGTCGGATTACTGCATTTCATTCGTTCAGCTGTATACTAGGTGACTGACTGTGTTAGAGGCCAATGAAACAGGCCCCAGGCCAGATCTCACAACCGTTGCTCCAAGCTCCACACGTGGCTATCCGGACTTCATCTCAGAAACTCGGAAGGAGTGTAATCAAATGGGCATACATGTGCTCATTGTACGTGTAATTTGCGATATCTCTACGTGTGAGGGTTACGCGCTTGCCTCTGCTTACAGCGGTTTGAGCTCCGGCGGTTCACGTCACGTTGGCGGTCTGGTCTTAATGTTGCTAATGTCAACCAATGTCAAAGCGTTTTCAGATTACGCGTGTCACGTCACATAAAGATCGGAGATCGTTTACTCAACGCGGTGTATGTGTGTGTGTGTGTGTGTGTGTGTGTGTGTGTGTGTGTGTGTGTGTGTGTGCGTGCCGCGTGCGTGCGTGCGTGAGTACGTATGCGTGTTTGTATTTGTGTGTGTGATATGCTAGAGATATGCGCGCGTGTGTGTCACGTGTGCGTGTGCGTGTGTGTCTATCTGTCCGTGTGTGTGTGTGTGTGTGTGTGTGTGTGTGTGTGTGTGTGTGTGTGTGTGCCGATCCCTGTAAAAGAGAATTATATCATTTTCTGCTTCGCTCAAGCGGTAAAACAATGCTCGTTGATCTCGTCATCCTCTCTGCAATCCCAGTGACACCGTGTGTTTTATGTGTGTCATTCCAATTCTTCACAGCGTGCATTGTTATCGACATGCACCTCTTTTACGGGGACATTAGGCCTAAAAAAAAAAATAGGTGTGGTTACGGTAACCCGACCTACCCTATTTTTAGGGGCCGACCCTTTAACTTTTTATTACATTTGTCCAAAAAAAACCAAGAAAACGAATGCAGAAAACGCAATGAAAGCGAAAGCGCTCGAGTCGCACACTTATTTCCTGTCAAGTAGGTTTAATTTGTACACAGAAAAAAAAGTAAAAAAAAAAAAGTGATTGCCTACCTTCCTACCCTATTTTTTTGGCTATGTTACCTTAACCACACCTATTTTTTTTGGCCTTAGTTGTGTTTCCCTTTTCCTTTTCACTGATCCACCCAAACAAGCCAGCCATCAAGCAAGCAAACCGACACAGAGACTCAGCAGACACAGACCACACACACAGACCACACACACAAACACACACACACACTCGCACAGATATACACAGACACACACACACACACACACATACATGCACACACACACACACACAAACACACACACACACACAAACACACACACACATACACACACACACGGTACACACACACGCGCGCAAGTGCGCACGCATTATTACGCTCTCTCTGTCTCTGTCTCCTCTCTTATGTGTTTAGTTTTGTATCTTCGTGATGCTTTGCCGCTGTATGTACTTTTGACTTGTATTTTTGTTTGTAACGACCCTATTCTAGGGGCTAGAGGCCTGAAGAATAAATGATGTTCTTGTTCTTGTTCTTGTTCTCCTCTCTTACAGAAACGGCATCTTTCTTCTCTCCTCATACTTACTTGCAACCAATGGTACGCGTGCACCTACGTTAGTATTGGAACTTTGTTACGATAGAGGCATGCCCCCCAACCCTCCGCGCGCACCCCACGAGTACCCGCTGAACAAAGTCAGTTTGTCTAACTTCATGATTTTCATATCCCTTGTACACTGAGTTTGCAGGCAGTCTGAAAACGTAAACATTTAGCCTAAATTAATCACGGTACCAACATCAGCTCCGAACTGATGATTAGTGCAAGTGCAATCGGTAACAAACTGTTGAATTCAGTCGACATTGTACGACTAGCTCTGTCAGTCTTGCATGCTTAGAACCCATTACAACCACGGCACACACAGGCTCCGGGGGATTTTGAGACTTAGCCAAAGTTGCAAATACAAACACGAATGCATGTTTCGACAATGCTGCTTTTGCTACTGTTGACAGTTCTTTGGCTGGTTTTCAAAAGCGCAGAAGTGTCGGTGCAATCTGTTTGCAGACTTCCAGTGTCAGACAGACATACGTGAACATCGTGCTGTCAGATAGAGTCTGTACTGATCTTGTTACTGAGGGGGTTCAGAGATAAAAACTTTATTTCTTCCGTTACAGAGAGGGGTATACTTGTGATAGAGAAACTGTGTTGTTCTTGTTACTGAGAGGCGCCAGTGATAAACTGCTGATAAAAGGTACAGTTTTTGTTACTGAGGGGGTTCAGTAATAGAAACTTTTACTTTCCCGGCCTTGTTACAGAGGAACACTTGTGATAGAGAAAGAGTACTGTTCTTCTTTCTGAGGAGGTTCGGTGAAACTTTTTATTATCCGTTACAGAGGCGCCGGTGATAGACAATTGTATAAAATTTTCCTTGTTGCTGAGAAGGGTTCTAATTTCAGTCGCTTTAGCCATTTTTTTTTCGTCGTTATTTTTAAAGATAGAGTATATATGAAACTCCATTTTGGAGGCGTTTCTTGAAAGAAGAGTATGGGAAATGAACATTTTACTGTAACGAAGAAGCACGCGGCACGATTTGCTTAGTGGTAAGGCGTCCGCCCCGTGATCGGGAGGTCGTGGGTTCGAACCCCGGCCGGGTCATACCTAAGACTTTAACATTGGCAATCTAGTGGCTGCTCCGCCTTGCGTCTGGCATTATGGGGTTAGTGCTAGGACTGGTTGGTCCGGTGTCAGAATAATGTGACTGGGTGAGACATGAAGCCTGTGCTGCGACTTCTGTCTTGTGTGTGGCGCACGTTATATGTCAAAGCAGCACCGCCCTGATATGGCTCTTCGTGGTCGGCTGGGCGTTAAGCAAACAAACAAACAAAAACTGTAACGAACAAGCACGCGGTACGATTTGCTTAAGAACGTACGATCGGTAGGATACTAAATTACATAAAAATGAACACAAACAAATAATAATAAGTTATATCAGGTATGAAGAAAGAAAGTCATGTTTTTCTGTATTTTTGCTGTACTCTTCCTCTCACATAGGGATCCAGTTTTAAACGCTGCGACATGTTTTGTTTTTGATATGATTATTAATTTATAATAGTGTTCTAGGATTGGATTGTACGAGGGATGTATTGTATATTGCATAAAATCATTGAACTGACTATTGCAATGGTATGAGCACATTAAATCAAAGCACACTATTCAAAGCACACACTTGACAAACTTGTCACGAGAAAACTGTTGCGTTTCGGAGAGAAAATAAAGTCATTCAAGTTTTTGTAGTTTAACGGGCCAGATACAGACTTAATACGTAAACAGTTACACAGGTTCTGTTTTAATTCGCACTACCAATAACCGAAGACAGAACACGAGAACAAACTTTGCTACACCACAAACCACGAAGGTTAAAAAAAAAAAACACGCATCGGGAAACAATCTTCCACTTATTTTGATTAATACGTACACGGCATGGCACCAAGTTGGTTTGCAGGTCACTCAAAATAGAGGCAAGACGTTTTGGTAAATGAGAATCTTACAATAATAATTACTGACAAAAACAGCGTTGGACAAGAAAAACAAAACAACATTAGCCGATAAACGACATGACTTGTAGCTAAATGAGACAAACTAACAATTAGAATTACTAAAAGAGAAACAGCGTGAAAGAATAAAACCCGACATGTAAACATTGTTCAAGGGAAACAACAACAGCCGACAAACGACAAGACAAGTACGTGAACGACACAAACTCAAACTGAACAACAACATTTCTGACTGAAAGTCTGAGTGTGCAAAAAAAAAACAACCCTTAAAAGGCATGGCTTTTGTTTGAATAAGACTGACAAAAACAATTGCAGGAGACAAAGTTGAAAAACGTGACTTTTATATGAATGAGCGTACAAGACAAACACAAAAACAATGTTTTAAAAACTAAACAAACAAAAAACACTCACCTTGCACATGTTGAAAAGAAACCGCTGAGAACACAAGTCCACATGTCAAAAACTCGGACCACAACATTGTTAATGATTGAGATTTTCCACTGAATAACTTTCTTCCTATAAAGGGCAGCGATTTTCCACTGAATAACTTTCTTCAGTCACGCAGAGTACGCTGAATTTGCACCGAATAACTTTCTTCGAATCAAGGCCGCCTGTCTAGTGGAGAGAACTGTTGATAACACAAAAGCGTCGTCTGCGATTCTCCACTCGATTCCTGTTGTAAACTGCCGTCTGCTTTCCACACAAATGACGTCAGGCTAGCGCGCGTGCTGTATACCAACAGTGCGAGACTTGCACGCGCTTCGGCGAAGACTTGAATGAAAAGAATCAGTCGACGAACGCTTTTGGGGTTTCTTTTCTTTTTGCAAACTCCCTGAGCTAATAATAATGAAAGACAGGCTTGTTAGTTTACGGTTTTTTTAATTAGAATTTTGTAAAGACGGAAGCGCGGAAAGCACTGGAAACCTGTGAGAGTTAGTGTTCGATTGTTATGAGGTCTCATCCACATTTTTATTCCCCCTTACTTTTCTTTTTTCCAATACTCCATTTTTTTCTGCTGGCAAACATGTCGTCACGTGAGCTAATAAAAGTCTGTGGATCCCTGTCAGCGCACACGGAAACCAAACCGTCGTTCAATGAGCTTTGCTGTCGTCTGCTTTAACGAAACCTATTGTAATGAGACTCAAGAGTCCGTGAGATTTCCTCCACAAGATTGTTTATTGTTTGCTTTAAAACCTTTTTTTTTTAATGTGTATGTGGGTGCTGTGTATTGAGGTTTGTTGTCCATGATTCAGTGCTACGTTTTTGCCAAAACTTTCTCAGTTTATGTGCAAAGTTTTGATTTAAAAAAAAAATGTATTGTGTGGACCACAAATTATAACCACGTTTTTGCCGTAACTTTTTAATGTGCGAATATAGCGGGTACTTCTCAGATGGCACCATATTGCACCATTTTGCATCTTTGGTCAGAAACGTGCACAGGCTTTTTGCCTTCGACTATGGCCCGTCGGAATTTGGTTGTGGGGGACAAATGTCCCATTGGCTTTTTCTCCCAGGCTGAGCCCTGCACATCAGACGAACAGAGTTTAGTTTCTTTTTTATATTACCAGCTTCGTCATTCGGTCAAGCTTTCCGCCGCTGACCAGTAGCATGTGATCAGTGATTTTGTAGCTCAACCGATAGACCGTCCACCATGCAACCCACGCACATCTATCATGTCATCCGGAGAGAAACAAAAAAGAAAAAAAGAAAAAATGTAAAACCCAAGAACAGAATAGACAGCCATTTCCACAACAGCATGCTACAACTGCACAGCAAAGCGAAATGCCTTGACATTTGCGCCACCTCGGCCAGAAATAACTCCGACATTGATACATTGAGCGAGAAAGTTACGTTGCCCCTTGTATTATGATTTGCACGCCAATATCCCTGCTGCCATAATCATGTTGACACACACAAAAATATCCTCATGGACACTTTTTCAGCGGGGGCTTCTGTGCCTTGTCACCATATGCAGCGTTTAATTAGCTTTTTTTAACACCTCCTTCGCAGGGCTGATTTGTCAGGAAATAACAGCACACAACATTACTTCTTTTCTCCTTTCGTTTGGTTTGTTTGTCCTTGCTTTATTTTGGTTTTTGATTGCTTTTGTTCGGTCGGTATAAATCGGTTAAAAAACCCTGAGTTGCAGAAAAATTATTTCCCTTAAAACACGAGAAGATGTTTTCCTTGTACACAAATAGATTATAATTATCTGTCGACGACGAAGATGCTTATATATCCTTACACACACCCCCCCTCCCTCACACACACACACACCCTCACACACACACACTCACACACACACACACACTCACACACGCACGCACACGCAAGCAAGCAAACACACACACACACTCACACACACACACACACACCCTCACACACACACACACACCCTCACACACACACACATACACACTCACACTCACACACACACACACACACACTCAGTCACACACACACACACACTCACACACACACACACACACACACACGCGCGCGCACACACTCCCTCACACACACACACACACACACACACACACACACACGCACGAAAACACACACACACACACACTCACACACACTCAGTCACACACACTCACACACACACACACACACACACACTCACACACTCACACACACACTCCTGTTTCTCCTCCTGCAAGAGATCAAAAGAGAAGGGTTTTGTTTGTTTACCTTCAAACATTATTTATGACAAATGTATCAGTCTACTAATGCAAAGCTTGCAGGAGAGGCCATAGCAATGACCTCTTGGCTGGTAAGCCAGAACAGTGGTCACGTGGCTTCACCAGTTAGGCCGCAATAATTCGTTCAACATGGAATGCCCAGATATCTTCCTCCACACCCCCCTCCCCCTCCCCCTCCTCCATATATCTCCTCCCCCTCCCCCCTGGTAAGCCAGAACAGTGGTCACGCAGCTGAAACAGTTAGGCCGCAATTAATTCGTCCAATAGAGAATGCCCAAATATCTGTTTCCACCTCCCCCTCCGCCTCCTCCTCCTAGCTCCTCCTCCCCTTCTCCTCATTCATCCTGTGGATGTTTGTCCAGAAATCTTCAATACGCGGAAGAAGTCTTCTCCCTTACTTTTTCCGTATTTGTCGCCAAACACACTACAGTATTTGCCTTGTCGTAAGATCTACTCAATAACCTTTGTTTGCTCATCAATGATTTAGACTGCTCTGGGAGTATGAGACGGAATTCGGTTTCCTTGACGGATGATACTAGTGTTTGGGGAGGCGGGTGGTGGGAGAGTCTGGATGGGGGCGGGGGGGGGGGGGGGGGGGGGGAGGGGGGGGGGCGGTGATGGAAGGAATCTTTTCAAGGAACAGAGGACGAATGTCTATTTAGCTATTTAAGCTTAAACAGTAGTTTGTTGCTGATTCTAAACGTGCTCATTGTATATTGATTAGGCGTGAGCCTAAAATTTCCATCCTTCGTTCGTACGTTCATTCGTTGATCTATGAATTGTTGAATAAAACACTGTTTAAACCAATTTCTATCTAGTGACTATTCAGTGACTCCTTTTTTTGAAAGCTTCCTTTAATGAAAATATTCCACTGCCGTTATACTAATTGCATTTAACTGCACCTTGCATGAGGAAGTTAAACTAAAATCTGTCAGTGAGTATGTACATATTACGTCGGACGGATTTCATTTATGTGTGAACACGCTGCACGAAAAAGACCCACCATCACCCTACTAACCCCATTACGCAGTTGGACTAAACCGTTGGAGACGTTTCTCGTCAAACTTTTGTCCTGCCAAAATCGAAGATGGATCGTAACCGAATATTTTTTTCTTGGGAAAAAGCAATCAACTGGGAAAAAGTCAGTGAAAGTATTGTGGCAGTAACTTTTTATTTTTATTTTAAGCTAGCCTTTCGCGTACTTTTCTTAAAACGAAACACGCACAAAATGCTTTGAAGTATTCTTTTAATTTAGTGTATAGAATAAGCTGCGTAGCTGTGTGTGTGTGTGTAAAACTGAGTGATTTTAAATGAAAATGTGTCTGCGCGTGTTTTCTTTCAACGGCAAGTCTCGGTCGTCGAAACCTTTCCTACATTCGCACCCCCCCCCCCCCCCTTTCCCAAAAGTCCTCATCAAAGGTGAGTAAAAGTCTGGCCAGGTACCAAAAGGCTGTCTTAGAGACTGAGCTGCTAAAGATTGGATTCTTATAAATACAGAGACTGTCTAAAAATTATTGGTATTATTTCGAGCACATTTTTGGAGCCCCGCTGTCTGTATGACTGACTGTCCAACTGAGAATAGGGAAGACGAGATACATTTATTTTATTTCATTATGTAAGTAGATAAAATAGTCTTCTTTCCTTACATGCAAGTTGAGTTTTTTTTTGGTATATGCCGCGGCCAGAAAGGTAAGTACTCACACGCACACCATCCCAATCAAGCCATCCCCCATCCCCGAATCTGTCATATCACAATGCAAAAATGATGGATCCGATATACTGTGGTATGTATCTTTATGTGTCTGTCTGTATGTAACACACACACACCCACACACACACTCTGACTCCCTGTCTCTCAAAGCGCAACAACGCATATCCATGATGGATCCGATATTCTGTGGTCTGTATCTTTATGTATCTGTCTGTATGTCTGTTTGTCACAGACACACACACACACACATACACACACACACACACACACACACACACACACACACGCTCCCCGCAGACAACGTGCCCCCCCCCCTCTCTCTCTCTCTCTCTCCCCACCCCCACCCTCACCCGCCTACACAAGACACCGTTACCCCGAGACCAAGAAACGCAAACTGATGGATCAGGCGTTCTAAGGGTTTTCCGACCATCACATCCCACGCCAAACAATCTCGCGAGATCCGTGCGCCGCCCTTCCCATGAGTCTTTGCCGTGACCGGAAGCGCACTGAACGACGGGAATGGATATGAATGCGGCCACCTCTTAGTCACATGGATCACGCTTCGTTAAAAGGTTAAAAGATGGGTGTCGTTATTGGGTTTAAAGTCGGGTAGAGATGGGACTGTTCAGAGTACACAGGGTTTGTCTTTCCCTGAGTCTGAATGCAGCATACATGGACAATTTGCTCTCTCCTTCGTTTCTCGTCTGTTTTCCTGTTTGTCTGTCTCTGTCTGTATGTCTGTCTATCTATGTCTGTCTCCCTCTCTCATTACAATATGGTGTTCCACAAGGTTCTATTCTTGGTCCAATTTTTGTTCTCCACTGATATACATTAATGACTAACCATTATAACACATCACAAATATTTTTGAACTTTTTGCTAATAATACAACCATACATTCCAGCCATAGAGATTTAGACACTCCCTTGTCAAAGAATCTCCCGAGCATCGGTCAACTACTTAATTGGGCAGAACTTAAAGCCCCAGTCCGTCTCAAATGGTTTACAGAACGATGTAAATCTTCTGATGAAAAAAGCAGTTCTAACCTTATCGAACACACTTGCAATAGCATTTAATGAAACAGTTTGTTTGAACATAGACCTATATATGGCTATTTAGCTCGCGTAAACGGCACACACCAGATTTCGTGGTTTATCTAACCCCTGAGCCATCGTGAACCCTTGTGATCCCCTTTCCTTTTTTTTCACAATTTAGTCGTCAGTTTGTGATTCAACAAACGGCTGCGAGTCACACGAACTTATATCGGCGGCGGTTGGCTTCAAAGAAAGCAAGCACTATGCAGAAAATTCGCCTGCTTTAGGAAACACGACCTTGCGTGAACTGCTTCCGGGATTTGTCTCATTGTAAATCCGACTGGTCACGCAAAAATAAATTCTTTGAAAAATGCTCGCTCTTTACGGAGGGCACCAAGGATGCTCTCAAGCGGTGAGTGTTTTAACGAAAGGGTGTTTTTACTGTGTGTAAAAGCCTGACAGTGTCTTTGACCAGAAACTGATGGTTTACGTGAAGCTGTGTGTGCCTTTAATAACAACGACATAAAAGCGTCAAAACTTAATATCAAAACTAAAGCCACTAAACATGAAAACAATTTTTTTTAACTATTTACACGTGTTTCCGACACACCCCTCGTTAGTGATTGGTCCCTCCAATGTTTGGCAGCGGTTTTGCAAGATAAGGTCACTTTTTCACAACCCCTACAAACCCGACGTTAGCTGTTCGTTAGAGGCCGCGAGGACGTTGCCTTAAAATCCCATCTACTTACTGTCTACATAATCTGATTAGTTGATTGAACGACTCCCAAATTGCTCAATGGACAATCTTCCTTCCAAGGGAGGTAATAGGATTGTCCAGGGTGAACTATACAGACTCGAACTAATAAGAAGAAAAGAAGAGCCGATTATTGCCCTTTTCAACGAATGCTCTCCGCCGGCCAATAACGGTGTATGACAAGGGACCATTAAGGAGGAGTTATCTCCCTGCTGTGATCACAAATCGATAGGCAGTGAATGAAAGGTTCGAAAAGACACATTTTGAAAACAAATCATGTCGGGGTGGGGATGGGGCTCGGTGTGTGTGTGTGTGTGTGTGTGTGTGTGTGTGTGTGTGTGTGTGTGTGTGTGTGTGTGTGTGTGTGTGTTTCTGCCTGTCTGTCTGCCTGTCTGTCTGTCTACCTGTCTACCTGTCCGTCTGCCTTCTGTGTCTCTGTCCGTGTGTCTTTGCCTGTGTCTCTGTCTGTTGTTGTTTTACAGTGCTCACTACCAGTCACAAATAACGCATAAAAAAAAAAACATCACCATTAAACGTCAGCCGAATGAATTAATGCAGTTGGAAATGATTTTCGCCAGCTACACTGATTCTGAATCACCCGATGACGCCCCTTATTGATTCCTACCCCATTTCTCTCCATAACACGTCTAATGCACTTAACATCCGGGGCTTTACATGACCTTGAGGGCCACCACAAATCATAGCCTTTGACCCCCTTCCCATCATTCCCGCGATGACGGAAGCTAATCAAATGCCGGTAGCCATTTTTCATGCCATCCGCAGGAAGGACGCATTTTATCACACTTAATGATATTTCTCGTAATGAGCTTTTAGCGATCGAGTAAGGGTGAGCTCAACGTAGCGCATCCGGTTTGTTAGATATCGCGGGTTGTTACAGAGGAGATGCCTTTGGGAGGTTAAGGTAAAGTGCCCTTAGAGGCTGATGTGTGTGTGTGTGTGTGTGTGTGTGTGTGTGTGTGTGTGTGTGTGTGTTTTTGTGCACGTGTACTTCATTTAAATCTTTGTTTACTTTAAAAGAGAATGCGAAAGGTAGAGAGACAGAAAGAGAGAGAAAGAGAGAGAGAGAGAGAGAGAGAGAGAGAGAGAGAGAAAGAGAGACACGTCACAGACAGACAGACAGACAGACAGACATACATACATACATACAGACAAACAGACATACAGAGACAGACACAATGTGAGATACTATTTTTCCTTCTCATATATAAACATCCTCAGCCCTGACAACAACAAAAAGCAGCCACCTCGTCTTCTAGTTAACCCAAAGTAGATCTCTTCATTAAAAGGGCAACATGAAAGTCTTGCCGGTTCCCGGAGGACCGCGCGTTTCCATGCAGTGTCAATATGAAGCGGGAGGTGAGAGGAACGTATCAGAGACAAGACAGGCGGCAAATCGCCTTAACTCGCTCCTCCGGTCCTAGCTAACCTCTCCACAAACACTTCCACCTTGCCGATGAATTGATTCCCCTTGCTGCACTGCTGTACTGCTCTTCAAGAGGCTTAAGGGTGTTGCCTACGTAGTCTCGGACTTCAAGTTTGGTGTAGTACTTTTGTGGGGTAAAATTCTTATGGAGTTGAAATCAAAACCAAAACACTAACAACAAAGCATCGGCACAGAGTTCGAACTGCTCTTCAAGGGGCTTAAGGGTGTTGCCTACGTAGTCTCGGACTTCAAGTTTGGGTGTAGTACTTTTGTGGGGTAAAATTCGTATGGAGTTGAAATCAAAACCAAAACACCAACAACAACACTTGGCATAGATGTCATTGCTGCTGCTTTATACTGCTCTTGAAGGAGCATAAGGGCGTTGCCTATGTAGTCGGGACTCCAAGTCTGGGTGTAGTATTTGTGTGGGGTACGGGTAACATTCTTATGAAGATGAAAACAAAGCTTAAACATAAGACAAAATGGCATAGATTTTATTGCTGATGCGACTGCTCTTCGGAAGGAAGCTTAAGACTGTTGCTGTGTAATCATGAATTTGAGTTTTGTTTGGACAGGGGTAACATTTTCATAAATACAGAAAATGGATATTGACCACGTAGGGCTAACTGTGATCTTTTCGGCTTGTTTCATTACCGACACACGTTATTGCGACGTTTTCGACTTGTACTGATACAAAATAAATTCTTCAGACTAGTTTGGAATCAAGAAACAACGGTTAGAAATCGAGTTTCGTCTTTTCCGGCAGCCATATTCCGTCGGTGGAGTCCCTTCTTTGCAGCACCAATGGAAAGCAAGTCTAGTTTAACTATAGGAACCCTCTTCAAAAGCAATTCACATCTAATTCTGGCAGCCACGTTCCGTCTTGAGAGAAGTGCTTTCAGCGCTCATTATAGGCATCCTCCTTGAAGCTGCGTGGGGCTGGGACCCGCGTACGTTGTCGCGCATATATCTCTTTCGCCTGTCGTTCCGCCCGTGTTTATAGTGACTGAACTTGTGCCGTGATGAATTGACTGTCGTCGGAGACGATTAGAGAGAAAATATTTATTGTGGCTGAAAAGGAGATGTGTTTTTTTAAAAACCGGTGAATGATGGTGGCAGGGTGTCTGTGGGTATCTGTGAGACTGAATGATGCCCGGTATACGCATAATTCCTTTTGGAGTACTTTCTCTTAAGGTTCTATACTTGAACGTCGTGCCTTATATGGACAGATCTGTCAAGATTGCAATTGCAGCCCTATCATTGATACAGATTGTATTGACCCCTTAAAACACCACGTCAATTAAAAGAGAGAAACAAACCTTTATTCTCCGAGCATGTCAACGAGGAGCAACTTGTTTGTGTTTCATGAATTTGTAAGATACCTTGAACATACCTTCTATCCTGTCATGAAGTGGAATATGCGAATAAAGAAGTTATTTTCTATTACTACGTGCTCTGCCCTATCTAGTTAAACTGACTCTTTCACTCTTCGCACTACACACTTCATACACAGAATCTGGGAGGATACAGACTTATTATTTCCTCACAAATAACAATACGATTCTTCACATCAATACAGCAATACCAATCACCATTCACGAACGCACAGTTCACACAGTGATATTGCAATCACTCAATACATGTGAGTACATAGTATAACAATCTTTCTTAAAGGCATATGTACGCGCTCCCGTGTTTACAAAGTGTAGTTTGCCCATAATCGATGTCAAACGCACCATAAGACCATATAATGACGATATGTCACCATGCGCGGACCATAATACATGCATTACAGCTTGTTCTAGCCTCTGAAAAAGTGAGGATGTCAACAAAGCCGCGGTGTTAGCTCCCTTGCATCAACGTTACATGTGTTGCCAAATCTATAAATAGGACGATCCAGATCAAAATGAAAATTAACATATCTCAACATTGAAGGGGTCCTAGACCACAATATTTTGCAGGGAACTTAATTTAGCATGTCTCCAGCTGTTGGTAAAGCAATTAGCGTGTATAGTCATCGAGTACATATGCCTTTAACCATACTATTTCAATATTAGGTTATTCCACAAGAGAGGATGTTGACAGAGACTCACGAGTTCGTAGTTCTCACTTCATGCCATCCTTTACACACTCTTGTGCCACTGTACCTCCATGCCGATACTGTTATCCATATCTCACGTTCCTCCCCGAGAAACACTACTTCGCCCTTAGCGAAAAGTACCGGTACGTCTCAACGTCCAGTGTTGATGGGGACTCCACCGTCCATCCACCTTCGCCGATGTGACTTCTTGTCCTGACATCGTCACGAACTCTCCAGTGTGTGTTCAAACGCCCGGACACCGTCATGGAAACTCCTAAAGAATTAACCCACGTCTCTTAAACCATCTCTTCTTTCTAAACAGTCGTGTATCAGCTCTCTCGTTCATTCTTCCCTTTCTCTCCCTCTTGGCCATATTTACTAAATACCTAACGTAATCCAAACATAATAATGATCACACTCTCATTCTTCATTCTACATTCACAACTAAACATTACACACGTACTTCTGACATCATTCCATGTATGTCATTCCGTCCACAATCAATATCCAAGCTATACTTAACCCATGGATCACTTAATCCATTAATGACACTACCATACATAGCATCAACAGCTTAACATAACATAAATGCGTAACAACATTTATGTTCAAGAAATTCCCCAACAAAAACGTAATACAATCTCAACGAGAATCCTCTTAAAAACTTCACACTAGAATTTAGTGCACTTTGCCTACACTAACATTTACATTCCAGCTATGTATTCAAGCTTCAATATTATACAATAATAACTCATTTACCTTAAGAGACCCGTCTCAATAAGGAGTTCTTGTTCCCAGAACAAGACGACAAGCGCAAACCAACCTCCTTGGTTTCTAGTTTGATACGCTGTGACTCTCTCAATCTCAAAACCAGCTATATTGCTCAAACTCGTAAACACAATTCTGTTAAGCCAGGGCTATTTCCTCGTGAATCACACGAAATCACACTAACCTGTCTACGCATCAACAATCCATTTTTTAGGGAGGTTAAAATCACGACGTCTTTACAAAACCCAACTTATCTCCAAATACCTTACTCGCCGGGTCATACCTAAGACTTTGAAATTGGCAGAAGTGTCAGAATAATGTGACTGGGTGAAACATGAAGCCTGTGCTGCGATTTCTGTCAAACAAACTCACATCTTTGTGACAATCCTCTGTAAACGATCATGTAAACCACCACAGAACTGTCCTGGCGTTTACACGGGATGGGAACAGCCCTCCACTTGGACACATACAATCTACAAACAGGACAAGTTTGCGAGTATTAGACGATTTGTTTGTTTGTTTGTTTGCTTAACGCCCAGCCGACCACGAAGGGCCATATCAGGGCGGTGCTGCTTTGACATATAACGTGCGCCACACACAAGACAGAAGTCGCAGCACAGGCTTCATGTCTCACCCAGTCACATTATTCTGACACCGGACCAACCAGTCCTAGCACTAACCCCATAATGCCAGACGCCAGGCGGAACAGCCACTAGATTGCCAATTTTAAAGTCTTGGGTATGACCCGGCCGGGGTTCGAACCCACGACCTCCCAATCACGGGGCGGACGCCTTACCACTAGTGCCGGTAGTATTAGACGATGTTCGGAAATAACTTTTGATGGGAAAAAAAGAGGGCAATCAAACCCGCGTGATCTTGTTCGCCAATCACTAGCGAGCGGCGTGTTGCTGCACGTTGTCCACGAGCACGTATAAGACACGCAACTCAATAACAATTGGCCTATTTTGTCACGTGGTTTTGTTAGCCCTCTTTTTTTCTAAGGAACGACAACCCTTTGCTGCCCTTTAAAAATTGACAGTTATTTTCGGAATTCGTCTATTTCTTTAGGACGGTACATCCCTTAACTTAAAGGTACCTTTCTCCCCGTGGAAACAATAACGTAAAGCTTCATCCTGACCTCAGGTCAAAATGAGTTCGGCTCATTCTATCCCTGACAGGATGCCTTGGTTTTCCTTAACCTTGCCTGGCGAGGAAATCGATTGTTTACATATTTAGATCTTTTCGTAATGTGTTATGGATATTAGCAGATTCGCGATCGTCGATAATGATTTTTCATGGTGTTGTGTAATTTTTAGATTACAAAGGAATTGATATGTAAGACAGTTTCAAGCGAGCTATTTTTCGCGGCTGTATTTACTGTGCAAACAACTCTAAATATGGCAAAAGTGTCACGTGATAATCAATTTCGACTTGTTTTGACCTTAGAACGATGTCTTTATCATAACTGTGAAGAACAAAACGGAGATCACTGTCGAAGTCGGCCAATCTGCAGTCATTTTCGTCTCGCGAATACTGCTCGCGAACAACATATGGGAGATAACTCTGTATTCTTGTTTTTGATAGATTCGCGTAGGACTGTAGGCCCCCCGCGGGTTAGGGGGAAGAATTTACCCGATGCCCCCCAGCATGTCGTAAGAGGCTAACGGATTCTGCTTTTCCTTTTACCCTTGTTAAGTGTTTCTTGTATAGAATATAGTCAATGTTTGTAAAGATTTTAGTCAAGCAGTATGTAAGAATACTGGAAACTTGCATTCACCCAGTAAGGTCATATATTGTACTACGTTGCAAGCCCCTGGAGCAATTTTTTGATTAGTGCTTTTGTGAACAAGAAACAATTAACAAGTGGCTCTATCCCATCCCCCCCCCCCTTTCCCCGTCGCGATATAACCTTGAACGGTTGAAAACGACGTTAAACACCAAATAAAGAAAGTAGGACCGTAGCGTCCGGTCAGAGAGATAACTGACGATAGCCGTGGAGCGATGAACAAAATTGTCCAGTCGATTACACGAGATGAGAAATTTCTTCCACTTGGACCAATACCAAAACCTACAGTCTAAACAGTCCTTCCGAATTATTCAGAATGTTTAACCTCTGATTTTAAACGATTTTGTGTGTGTTCCTAACATACACAATCAAGTCAAATTATACTTCAATGTAAAGATTAGCATGTGTCAAATCAACCAGAAAACCATGTTCTTTTTGTGAATTATCTTACCTTGGCTGTGCCTGACTACGTTACGCCCTGACAAAACCAGGAAATTTAGACGATTACCCGTAGTTTCAGTGGATGAAGCAAGTGAAATAATAATAATAATAAATAATAATAAATAACTTTTCTATAGCGCGAGTCCCATCAATTGGCTCCAGGCGCTTTACAAATTCATTATAGAATAAACTAGCACAAATCAACAAGCATACAAAGCATACATTTAACTGAGACATAACACCAAGAACCCAAGCAAAAACTTAGCGTACAATGTTAAAAGTACACACACACGCACACACAGGTCAAAGCGGAAACACTAATTATTGCGTCAAATGAGTGCGAACACATACACGATGCCTTTTTTCCTTCCATTGTTACCTTCAGAATCAGTAATTGTGCCAAAAATATGGACTTAAAAGACAGTTCCCGATGGGGGTTTCATACTGTTATCAGCGTTACCACCAAATAGACTGCCGAGCCTGTCCGTTTGTATTTATTGCCAAATTTGACATGTCGTTTTCCCGAATGTGTGTGTGTGTGTGTGTGTGTGTTTCCTAAACCCATTCCAATATCTCTCCATCAATGTGTCTTGTTTTTGAACCGCCTCTCTCTCTCTCTCTCTCTCTCTCTAGCTCTCTCTCCCCCCCCCTCTCTCTCTCTCTTCAACTCTCCGCACCCTCGCCCCTCCACCCCACTTTACAGACTCCCAAGACACACCTCTCTATCTCACAGACGGGTAAGTGTTTGCGGAAGGCCAAAACCCTGGGGAGGAGGGCGACAGACGGTCAATAGTGGCTGAAGTTTATTACCGGTTTTAATAATTGATGATCGAAAAAACAGCCAGTAGATAACCCCTGGCGCTCTGCGGCTTCGTATGACAGACTTTTAAATTAGATTTATAGAGGGTACATATTTACCCTGGTTTACGGTCTCGCTAGCCGTGTTTACGACTGATGGCTGTACTACCGCGGATCCGTTCTGTCGTGATTCCAAGGAAGTAATTAACACTGCCAAAGGTCTCGTTTTCTTTGGAAAGAAGAAAGAAAGAAATAACAAAAGAAAAGAAAGAAAGAAAAGAAGAAAAACAATAAAAGCAGCAGCAGCAGCACATCGTACAGAGAACTTTAATAAATACTTTTAGAACCAGAATCATGACAAGAAAGTGTGCACGAATTAAGTGTTGGGGTGCGTGTTGTGCTTTCTTTGCACTTACTTCACTGTTTGGGTTCAAGTGCTAGTCTTTCGGATGAGACGAAAAACCGAGGTCCCTTCGTGTACACTACATTGGGGTGTGCACGTTAAAGATCCCACGATTGACAAAAGGGTCTTTCCTAGCAAAATTGTATAGGCATAGATAAAAATGTCCACCAAAATACCCGTGTGACTTGGAATAATAGGCCGTGAAAAGTAGGATATGCGCCGAAATGGCTGCGATCTGCTGGCCGATGTGAATGCGTGATGTATTGTGTAAAAAAAAATTCCATCTCACACGGCATAAATAAATCCCTGCGCCTCGAATATGTGCGCGATATAAATTGCAACAACAAAAATAAAAAATAAAAAAATAAATCCCTGCGCTTAGAACTGTACCCACGGAATACGCGCGATATAAGCCTCATATTGATTGATTGATTGATTGATTGTTTGGGCAGAGCTTGTATTTTGCATAAGAAGGTCAAATATTGGTGTATTTGTTTTGCACGTTGGTGGGTCACTTTTCAACAGGTTTCAGCGTAAAACTTAAACGTGTGTTGTTTAGTTTGACTAAAAGCCGAGCTTACCCAAGTTTCCCTGTACACTCGCACACAAACTGATCGCCCTGGTGTTGTAACGTGAATACCCCCCCCCCCCCCCCCCCCTCCTCCCATGCCCATTTCCTGTGTCTCTCATCAATCGCCATATTGTCCACGGCACCCTGGGAATTGCGGCCTCGGTTTGGTGTTAATGGTCAGAACAGCCTTGGGGCCGACGATGTGGTGACAGCAGTGTAAGTCACTAATGACATTGACTCGTGATGGCCTCGTCAGGGCGGGTCCATACGGGATCAAATTATAATCCCGAAAGAAGTTACTACTGTTGTGCCTATTTCCCGAACCATTGGTGTCAACACACAAGGACTACCTCCTGCACAAAATGACTTTCTTTCTTTATTTGGTGTTTAACGTCGTTTTCAACCACGAAGGTTATATCGTGACGGGGAAAGGGGGGAGATGGGATAGAGCCACTTGTCAATTGTTTCTTGTTCACAAAAGCACTAATCAAAAATTTGCTCCAGGGGCTTGCAACGTAGTACAATATATTACCTTACTGGGAGAATGCAAGTTTCCAGTACAAAGGACTTAACATTTCTTACATACTGCTTGACTAAAATCTTTACAAAAATTGACTATATTCTATACAAGAAACACTTAACAAGGGTAAAAGGAGAAACAGAATCCGTTAGTCGCCTCTTACGACATGCTGGGGAGCATCGGGTAAATTCTTCCCCCTAACCCGCGGGGGGTGTTAGTCGCCTCTTACGACATGCTGGGGAGCATCGGGTAAATTCTTCCCCCTAACCCGCGGGGGGTCACAAAATTACTGCAGCAACAGCACTGATCATGTTGGTGTCGTTTAAAATGATAGTACATGTTATCAGAAAATGTTTGTCTCTACTTGTATAACCCGACACTGTTACTCCCCCGTGTTGTGCCGACGCTGAGCAAAGCTAATTGTAGGGTTCTTTATTCCCACGTAATGTCACGTGGGAATGAACTCAGCCATAAATCGAGAACGATTATTTTGTTGGAGATTTGATTTCCACATTGTAAAACAAGTTATTCTATATTTTATTTTTTTCAACGGAACGAGTTTATGTGTATCTGATGTGATGGAACAACCTGCATTCCTCTCTTTATTGTTCTTGTATTTTTTGTATTTTATTTTTTCATGTACCCCCATGGGGTTTCTTGAAATAAAATTTGACTTGTAGTGACCTTTCCAGGGCGCAAGCCTGGGCAAAGTTGTTTGGAGACCCTGGGTTGCCTGCCCAGTCGTCAGAGTCCTCGTCTCGGCCTCGTCAGTGTGATCCAAAGGAGAGCGAAGCACGACGTTTAGCACCAGTTTGGCTGCAGGAGCTGTCGGAAGGGTGGCGAGACGCGCACCAGTCCGCCTTAGTAGGGGCCCCACTCCGGATTTTTGGTAAGGTTCACTAGCCTTTTCCTTTTCCAAGGCACTTACAAGGCAGTGAGGCTGTATGTCACCGATAGCGTGGGTTTACAATCGGTGTTTTTCTTTACCTAGATGAGCTACCGAGTCAGTATTTTTTACCTCCCCCTGACTCTGCCAGAGGACGTTTGAGTCCCGTGATCCCAAGGTTGACGAGCCCCAACTCCTGGCCTTCACGTCATGCGTGGCACAGTTTTCTGAGCCCGGCGGAACTGTTTCTACTGACAGGAAATGGGGAGAAAGGCGGGTCACTGGCGCCTCTAAACCCGTTGTTTCGGACAAATGGGGCTCGTCAGAACTATCCAATGTCTGAACCTTACAAAATCATGTCGTACACTGATAGATTGATATATTTGCCAGCACAAAAGCCGCGAACGTAGAGAGAGAGAGAGAACAAGAACAAGAACAAGAACAATTCTTTATTTTACGAGGGTAATAGAGTAAGCAGTGATCTGCTTTTTTACATCTGGCCCTCGCCCTAGAGAGGGACTAGTCTAAAATTGCTAAAGAATAAGCAAGTAAAGAAAACAAACTACTGCTACATGATTATAATAGAAATGAAAGTAAGAACATATCATCAATTTACATACAATACATTGCTTAAATGAAAAATGTAAGTTCATTTGACATGAGTTAAGAATTATAGAGTAGATTGCACTGACGCAACAACGTTGTAAGTGCCATGCCCATTGACATACACTGCATTCGAAAGAATCAGTGTATATAAAAATAATAATGCATTGTTAAAAAGCACCGGTTGTTGGTTTTAACAACCATTCTAGCGACAACAGATGTTTATTTAGACTTCATGAGATAAGACGTATATCTGGTCTTAAAAACGTGTGTGCTGCTAGTTTGCCGTAGGATTCAGTCGGAAGAGTGTTCCAGAGACTGCTACCTGAATAGACTAAACTAGATTTGAATAGGTCAATCCTAGGCAGAGGCATGTTCAGTCTCATCAATTGGCGTGAAGTTTTTAACGTGAATTTGGAAAATATGGTTTGAGGTACACATCCATGAATAATTTTATGCATAAGGGTACCTTTATTATAACTTAGCCTTGCCTTCAGAGGAAAAATGCCTAAGTTCATGTAGTCTAACTCAGATAGGGTTGTTTTCTTTAATAAGACTACTTTAAGCGCTCGTTTATGTAATCTAATTAGTGGTTTGAATGAATTTTCACTTGCCGAGTCCCACAAGGTAGACGCGTAGTCAATAACAGACTGAATATGAGCATTAAAGAATAATTTCCTGGCTTCCAAATTCAGAAAGTGCTTGATTCTAGATAATAGATAGACCTTCTTGGACACTTGTTTAGACAGTTGTTCGATGTGGTGTGACCAAGACAGGTTGTTATCAATGGTCACTCCCAAAACTTTATGATGGTCGACTTTTTCAACAAGTTTATTATTAACCGTTAGATCGTGAAATATTGAGGTTATGTTCTGGCGTTTTTGCCTAGTTGTTATTATCATGCTTTTTGTTTTTGGGGGGTTAAGGGACATGTGATTTAGCTCAGTCTATTCACTCAACTGGTTTAAACTTTCTTGCAGTGTTTCTGATAAACGACTTAAATTTGTGTTACTAGAATGTATGGTTGTGTCATCTGCAAAAAGTTCACATAAATTCTCAATGTGAAGGGGAAGGTCATTTATGTATATAGAGAAGAGGAGAGGGCCTAAAACTGACCCTTGTGGTACGCCATATCGTACATCCTGCATACTTGATGCTGAGGCGTTTGCGTATACAGCCTGTTGCCTGTCACTAAGAAAAGAAGTTATAAGTTCAACAGAATCAATCCCGAGTCCATACAATGTGAGTTTCCTCAGTAACAACTTGTGATCAATTACATCAAAAGCTTTGGCAAAATCGACAAGAGAGAGAGAGAGAGAGAGAGAGAGAGAGAGAGAGAGAGAGAGAGAGACAGACAGACAGACAGACAGACAGAGAGACGCCGGGACAGATAGAGAGAGGGACATGGTGAGAGAGACAGGACAGACAGATTGAAAGGAAAAAAAGGTAGGGGGCGTAACGTACCCTGTTTACACCGCGATGATCGCCCTTGAGCGGAGCGGGCAAGGGAGGACACTCCAAGATGAGACAATGCTCAGGCGGCACTGCAGGAGAACGGAAGACGGCTGTTTGGAATCAATTAGACCCTTTGAGGGGAGGCGATCGAAGGGTAAGCCAGTATTTACCTCCCCCTGACTCTGCCAAAGGACGTTTGAGTCACGTGATCCCATCAGAAGATCAGATGCGACTGCCATGTTGGCAAAGGCGCGTGATATTCTTTTTGTGAAAACGGGGTTTTACTCGCAGGCACACCTTAGCTGTGAATTCGTCGAATGCGATTCTTCTTCCTCTACACCGAAGAAACGTAATTTTTCAGAATATCGTGTTTTCTCAGATAATGGAGATTGCAAGTTCGACCTTTTCCAAGTTTAATGCCTTCGCTTTGATAGTCACCATTGATCATGACGGCAGGTATCTTTGAGTAGCCATTGAACGTTGTTGTAAGTGGGTTGTGGCAACTTGAAACGTTTCCGGTTTCCCAGCTTCCTCCGAGGGTCCAATCGTGACCTCCAAACTGGGTGGGGGTGTAACTTGTAAGTGGGATTCAATAGATGCGTACGTACCATTATAATAGGCAATTTGGAGAATACGTGGCCTGAAACATTTTCAAAACAAATCTCCCGCCTTTTTATGGCCGCCTTTATGCAAAGCATAAATAGGCTATTTAGGATTCGCTCTCAGTGGTTGTTTGTTTGTATCTTGAAGAGTTTAGACTGTATCTCTGGTTGTAGTTGTTTTAACATGTGCGCAAGAACAAATTCTTCAGAACATGCGCCACCTTCATATTTAAAGTCAATCAGTTTAACTAGGTCTTCGATATATTCTGAAAATTAAAACGACTTGAGGTGCCTGTGTCATTTCAGCATCGGTAGCTCAACACTCCAAGAGTTTGCCGCCGTCTGCTGAAGGTTTGTTTGAGATACACTTTGAGTAGCGACTCCTTCATCTTGTTTAATTTGTGTGACCAAGTTGTCTCCCCCTTATCTCTTTAGTTCCCCGTGTCAACACCAGCCTGTCGATTTTTTTGTGTGGAGTCCTCAAGAGCTAAGTTCTTCCTTCTAAGTTCTTCTTCTTCGTCGTTCGTTCAGCCAACAACTCTGGAGGCCATGATGAATGATGCGGGACGCTGGAGGCTCTCGAAAGGTCCAAACAGCTTCTTTCTCAAACTCACAGTGCAGCCCCCTCATTTTTCCCCATGAGCGTTTCGGAAGTTTTAGAACCTTCTTTTTACAGTAATAGACCTGATTGTAAATAGTTTGAAGCATGGAGCTTGCCATGGGAAGTGAGAAAGTAAACAAACTTGTTGCATCGGCCTCGAATAGCAATATCAGCTGAAGAGACGATCACATATAATAACCATCTTCGACTTTCCGTTCATTGTTTGTTTGCTTAACGCCCAGCCGACCACGAAGAGCCATATCAGGGCGGTGCTGCTTTGACATATAACGTGCGCCACACACAAGACAGAAGTCGCAGCACAGGCTTCATGCCACATTATTCTGACACCGGACCAACCAGTCCTAGCACTAACCCCATAATGCCAGACGCCAGGCGGAGCAACCACTAGATTGCCAATTTTAAAGTCTTATGTATGACCCGGCCGGGGTTCGAACCCACGACCTCCCGATGACGGGGCGGACGCCTTACCACTAGGCCAACCGTGCCGGTTTTTCCGTTCATTACCATCCTTTTCTTTCTGTAGTTAATGTTAATCAAACTGGGAGAGGCTGGCAGTTCTTCGCAAACGACTTTTACATTACTCTTCCTTTTCTTCCGATTGCCGTCTTATCGACAAATCAACTAATGGGCCTTGAAACTGGAGACCATCTTCGCACCGAAAGTCACAGGAGAAACCTGCCACCGGGCTCGAAGCCTGTCGCTTCGTCTTGCGTCCCACAGTGGCAAGCACTGCCTGACTGTCATGACCAATACCGCTGAATGATGACCCTGAAACAGTTGGTCAGATTCTTCAGTGCGTGACGTCCCTTCCACGGGTCATGATCGCGAGAAAGTCTTCCAATGTTTGGACGCTTGATAACACCATATGCCCGATTCACTATTTTACATATATTTATGTCTGTGGTAACACAAAGGCATTAATCTTGAAATTTAGTGTTGTAGCCTAAATCCAAAGCTCACAATTCCTTGCGTTATATATTTAAAAATAAAATAAAATCAGTATTGGTCTCAGTTCAAGTTCGCGGTCATAAAAAAAGCTCACTGAAGCTCGCATTCACCAGGACACATACTGAAAATCAGCATAGCAGGGCTGCATTCTATGCCGAGCGAAAACCTTTTTTGCTGAATTAATTTAGCAGTTTGACATAGATGCCAATTTCAAAATAAACTTCAACACAAGATATCCGGCACTTTGCACAGGAACCAACCATATCTGTCTTATCCCGTGTAAAACCAAAATCTGAATAACAGACCTGTGTCACCTGATGTTTTCTTGAATAAAAACTTGTTTTTTAACCAACAGACCTGAGGTTGTGAACGCGATCACAATCAACGACTCTAAGAGATACTGTACCTACAAATACAATATTTGAACTAAATTTTTGCTTGCCGAGTTGCCGCACATAACATCGAACCCATTGTGTCCTTGCCACTGAAAAGACATTAACCTTATCATACAAGGGGAAAAACAAACAGCTCAATAACAAATTTTACAAAACTTTGAAGAAAAAGGTGCACGCCGGCGACCGCTACGCGCCATTATACTTCGCCCACTGTGAACGGGAAACCACCAGAACCAAGACTAATACCGTCCCTGCACGCGAGATCTGCTGCATTTAGCTCCCATGATGCTGTCATAATTCAGCGCGGTTTGCATCGGTCTACACACTCAACTCGCGCTATTGTGGTCATTTTCGTGACCAGGCCGAATAGCCACAATTTTTCATCTGCAAGTTTGACTGAAACGTTCGACGCGTTTAGTGGCAAGACACTGAAGTGACCCCAAGCAAGAGAATCATCACTGGTGCCATTACTCCGCCATTACGGTAGTCAACGACCCGGGTGTCGGTTTCAGTCCGGCAATGATCGTATCGATCGACCGTTATAACGACTGGGGAAGCAGACATCTGATCATGCAGAACGATGAGTCAAGGATGGAGATAATTTAAATTATACATGTAGTTCGGACCCATACGTGCACATGGTAACTCAGTTGGTAGGAGGCACTGGAGCTTTTGATCGTTGGGTCACAGGTTCAAATCCTGTGATAGGCTAATGAAAAACATTAGCGACATTTGTCTTCAGTTGAGGCCAGGACGGACTAGGGTCAACTTTATGTCAAAGTGATGACTCAGACGGTTCCCATGTCCCACCCCATGTCACTGCCGTGGCACGTAAAAGAAGACGAAGAAGAAAAAAAAAATCAAAGTTAGGAATACATCTAGAAAAAGAGAAGTTATCCTATGGTCACCATGGCGACGCGGCAAGCAACATGCACACTCATCCAGTCGGAGTTTTACAAGTTATGCAAATGAGTCGAAATAGGCCAATGCAATGCTAACTTAATATTTCTGTCCCCAGAACTAGCGTCTATTTGGGACATGACGTGGTTATATGCTAGGAGAAATAGGCCTGCATAACCTGCATCTGTTATTATAAAACTGTAAATGGGGCCAATGGGGAGTTGGTGGGGAATTAAACTCAGTGAATGGTGGAAAATGTAGCAAAAGCATTCGCAGATGTTTTCGCATGCGTGAAAAACTGAGATACTGGGGACAGACCGAGATGGCTTATGACAAAAGTAGAGGCAATAGACACGTCTTGACTTCCCACGGTCTTAATTGGTGGACGGTGCAAATGGCCGGTCCGGCTGGCTCCGGGCGATAACTGGAGCTAGTGCAAGTGACGAGTGTGTGCATACAGTTTGTCAGCACGGATTAAATGGGATTATAGTGTCCTTGTTGACTTGCCGATTGGAAGCCATAACAGAGAGACTCAGAGAGGGAGAGAGAGAGAGAATGTGTGTGTGTGTGCGCGCGCGGTGTTGTCACGTTGCAATGGATTTTATACCCAGCTGCTGCCAGCTCGTTTTGTACCAGCCACATCTGCCCCATGGTACCAAACACAGATGGAGGAGCAAAGTATTGGCATGAAAACCGTTTTGACGCGTCAGTGGCATGGTACTGATCATGTGCATTTATGGTCTCAATCCGCGCGTGCGTGTGTGCCAGAACCTCACTGAAGCCACCCCCCCCCCCCCCCCTCGCACAGAACCGTATAGAGTCGCGCACGAAATGGACCTAAAATGTCAGGGAGTTAAACAAAATCCCTCCGATTATCCCAGCGATTCAGGAGAATCGGAATTGACCCTACCGCAAAACAGAATGGATGTTCTGGAATTATGTCCCTCAAGCATGCTATGAGCAGCACATTACAATGCAGTTAGCCGTTGAATGAAGGCAAAACAAAGGGGCAACAATTGTTGTATTTGGAGATGACCTCTTATTAGAGGGAGTCTCACATTACAGGTAAAACTGCAAGAAAAACAAGTTTTGGAGCTAAAGTTTTTGTCTGACGGTTGAATAGCAAAAGTTCCATCATTACGTTTCATGTCATTCCGGTTTGTTTGCTTGTTTGCTTAAACGCCCAGCCGACCACGAAGGGCCATATCAGGGCGGTGCTGCTTTGACATTTAACGTGCGCCACACACAAGACAGAAGTCGCAGCATAGGCTTCATGTCTCACCCAGTGAAGCGTGGATCCACGCCTACACTGATGGGTCAGCCACTGATGCTGTGAGAGATGGAGGAGCCGGCGTTCTAGTTCGGTACCCAGAGGGAGAGGCACAAACAGCGAGCATTCCCACAGGTTTGCACTGCACCAACTATAGTGCAGAAGTACAGGCCTTGAAGACAGCAGCCACAATAGTTGACGGATCAGACCATGAATGTCCTCAGGTCGTCTTTCTGACAGACGGAATGTCAGCACTCCAAGCTCTGTCTGCCAACAAAGCAAAGAAACTGAGCTCAACAACGCCCTCCAACAGGTTGCTCAGAACCGAAGGGTCGTGCTTCAGTGGGTGCCCGCTCATTGTGACATATCAGGAAACGAGGCTGCAGACAAACTTGCCAAGGAAGGTGCCTCAAAAGAACAGTTCACGTCCCAGCTGCAGTACAAGGAAAAAAAGACAATCATCAAAAACAAGAGGAAAACCAGAGCGGAGAAAGATGACTACCACCTGCTCCAACGTGAAGAACAAGTCGTCCTACTCAGACTCCGCACTGGACATAACAGACTAAACCATCATATGGCCACAAAGCTGAAGCTAGTTCCCTCCCCCCTATGTCCGTGTGGCAAGAATCAGACAGCAGAGCACATCCTGCAGGCTTGTCCATACCACAGTGCTCCGAGGGACACCACCTGGCCAGAGGAGACAGCGCTACAAAAGAAGCTATACGGCCCCAAAGAGGACTTGGAGAGGACAGCACGTTTCGCCCTGCAGTCCGGACTGACGATCTAACAGCGAACGACAAGAAGAAGACAAGAAGATGTCTCACCCAGTCACATTATTCTGACACCGGACCAACCAGTCCTAGCACTAACCCCATAATGCCAGACGCCAGGCTTAGCAGCCACTAGATTGCCAATTTCAAAGTCTTAGGTATGACCCGGCCGGGGTTCGAACCCACGACCTCCCGATCATGGGGCGGACGCCTTACCACTAGGCCAACCGTGCCGGTGTGTCATTCCGGTGACCGTGACCTAAAAATATGGACCTAAATATAACTACGGTGGGATCCCCCTTTAAAAACCTTCAGAAATATGAGAAAAAGCAGGTATATTTAAAAAAGTAATGAAATCCAATATGAAAACCAAATCTTTAAGAAAAAGAAGGAAAAAAAAAAAGGGGGGCGGGTAGGTTCTTAAAAGGGGAGTTCGGCTGTAGTGTACAAACCATTCTAGTTTGACATCTGATCTGGGTAGCCTTTCCCTGAATCAGATGCCATGAACATTTTGGCGAGTGTCACTCACTGCGATACATAAATAAAAAAAGTAATGCATAACAGTGGAACACAAACAATGTGTTAAAGTGCAGCCCCATAGCTTTTGATGCGAACAACAGGATTTGGAATACAGTTCAT
Organism: Littorina saxatilis; assembly: GCF_037325665.1. Classification (NCBI taxonomy): domain Eukaryota; kingdom Metazoa; phylum Mollusca; class Gastropoda; order Littorinimorpha; family Littorinidae; genus Littorina; species Littorina saxatilis. The sequence continues at coordinate 27,091,662 of NC_090259.1, forward strand.
TAACAAGTCTTGATCTTTGATTGTGATCTGGGTGTCAATATTGTTCATTTCCTCATCATACATTTGTCTCAGGGTATGACCATTCAAGCCTTTATTTTTTATTTTTCAAGCCTTTAGTTTACATACACAACATTCCATGGAAATTCCCTCACGCTCAACTCCCTGTCAGAAGTCTCTCTCAGTCTCCAAGCAAAAACAACAGTTTTCTGTAAAGATAGCAGCTGAACTCATTTTATTTTTCTTACTCATTTACATCCAAAACGAAACATCCATGCACACCATCTGTTGCACACAGCAATTGCAAAGAGTGCACTAAAGGCACTTGTTGCTGTCTCAGATCATTTTCTCCACCATTCTTCTCTCTCAGTCATGTATTTTCCAAATATTTGTTCCGCTCCTCTCTCTCTCAAACACTCACACACACACACACGAGTCTATATCCTTCAACTGTCATCCACCTCTTCCACTTCGTCATCGTCCTCGTTGACAGTGATGATGTAGTCTTCTTTCTCCTCCCCCTGATAGGTGACGTCATCCTCCTCCTCGCTGCCCTCCTTGTCCTCGTCCCCTTGCCCCTCCCCCGAGGTGTTGCTGTCCGTGGTCTTCTTCTTCTTCTCCGCTATCGCCTCCTTCTTCCCTTGCTGCTGATTGCGGAACGCTGAAACCAAGAGAAGGTTGTCATTACAGTGACCCCCTTCAAGACCCCCCAATTTTAAGACTTCCTCTTTTCAATTTAAAACTTTCTCCTTTTTAAGGCCTTGCTTTTTTCAGGTTTTTTGTTCACCTCTGTAAATTTACCTCCAATTTAAGACTACCTCCTTGTTAAGACCTTGCTTTTTTGTTCACCTCTGTAAATTTACCTCCAATTTAAGACTACCTCCTTTTTAAGACCTTGCTTTTTTTCAGGTTTTTTGTTCACCTCTGTAAATTTACCTCCAATTTAAGACTACCTCCTTGTTAAGACCTTGCTTTTTTGTTCACCTCTGTAAATTTACCTCCAATTTAAGACTACCTCCTTTTTAAGACCTTGCTTTTTTTCAGGTTTTTTGTTCACCTCTGTAAATTTACCTCCAATTTAAGACTACCTTTGTTTCCCTCAGATTTGTGGAGGTCTTGCAAGAGGAGGTCCACTGTCCTTTATTGTTGCATTACTGGCAAATTCAGTTTGCTTTCTCCCAGTGGAAAGAAAGCTAGCTGCAACAGAGACGTGATTCCCAGCTTTGGCCCGTGATGTTGTCGAAGTGGGCTGTCATTTCGAGGTCCTGGTGTGCAGCGTTGTCCTCGTGGGCCAGACTTGTTTCCTCTCACTGCGGTGGAGTTGGCAGGTCTGCAGGAAGTGGTCTGGTGTCTGTTCCGCGTTTCCACAGTCGCACAGGGCCGACTGTCTGATGCCTATTCTTTTTAGGTGGCTGTTCAGTCCGCAGTGGCCTGTCCGGAGGCGGAAGACAATGGTCTGCTCGTGACGAGTGAGCTGATGGAGGGCATCTTCATGTGGATTGTATCCATTGTTTTTTTTTTCGAAGGTGGATTTTTGCCTGTTTCGGATTAGGGTCCTGGCTTCACTGTAAGTGAGGTTAGAGGGTTGCTGCTCAGTTTTGCTGCCCTCCTTTGCAGTAATGTTGGTAGTGAGGATGCTGTATGTTTCAGTTGACTGAGACTCATTAATAAATGATGTGTTACCGTTAGCTAGCTTGAGCATCACGCCTCCACCTAAATAGAAGACTTGATGCTGATGCAAATTGAAGTACATGTACAAGTACCTATAGTTCCTTAAACAGGTAATTGTATCAACTCCCATCAGCATATAATTTGTGAAGTTGTCGGGTAATCTTGATCTTTAGTGTGTTAAATTCATAGCTCAGAATCCAGTGGCATTCTTTACTTACTTTTGATAAAAGTCCCTGTAATCAAGCCAAAGAACATTTGTCGTGAAATCAATTGATGGATTGAGCTCCAAACTTAAGCATAATTAATTAATTTGGTTGTTTAATTGACGAAAGTGACGGGAGAATGGCTACGTTTTCAACAAAGGGAGTTGCCTCCCTTAAACGAAGCATATCGAGCATTCTAGTACAGTTCATTCCGTGACTCCAAAAGATCTAAAATGACTTATTATGCTTACAAGTGCAGGTTCTGCAAATTTGGAGGCTTAACACTATTGTGACTAGCACTGCCACGGCGTTAACGTCCTGCCTGCCCAAGCTTGCCACCAAGAAACTTCCCAAAAATCAGTAACTGTAAAGAAATCTGTCTAGCAAGCTTGAATTAAGTCCAATCACCACCAAATTTTGTGTACTAATTCAAAAATGGATGCCCCGTTCAGTCGTGCTATTTATAAGTTTGTCACGCGATTTGTTTTAGCAAAGGGGGGTGAAAGGGGGGTGAAAGGGGGATAATTTGTGTTTTTTAACGTTTTTTTGTGTGTGTTTTATTTTCCACTGCTTTTTTTAAAAGTTATTTTTTAACAGAAAGTATTATTAATAATGTTATAACCAAACAAGGTGTAAAACCTATGAATTAGCTGAAATATTGTTAACATTGTACACAGAAATAAGGAGACAGTACAAAGAAAAAAACAAGCAAATCACGCATTCACTCACAGCATCCTGACTCAAATGAAACAAAACTGTAACACTCACCAAATGATGTCTAGGTAATCCATATTGAATATAAGTCACATTTTCACAACAAAGTACCAACTGTCCACCTATGAACAATTCCAAAAGGATTTGAAGGCTCCAGCCATCCATTGTTATCAGTGCTGCCACGCCCCCATAGCTCCTGCACGATTCCGAGATACATGTTCGTCTAGCAGTATCACCCCCTACCACGTGTAGTTGCCGACTCGTACTAGCAACAACGGGACTGTTTCTTCCTCAATATCACTGCTATTATCGCTTTCTTGAGGCTAAAACGACACGATGTATCATGATCTACAGGATCCTCAAGATCCAACATCCGGAGAATCTCCTCCCGTGACAAGGCTCGCCTTCGATTCATTTTTTTTGTTCGAAAACACCACGCAAATCTGCATTAATTTGATCAAGCCGGAAGAGAAAACCACGTGTATCAAGGGAAACAACTCAATTTACTGCAAGCTTCAAAAACCGGGAAGCAATCACGAGTCGTGTACCTTGTATGTCTAATACTAAAATAGTCGCTTCCCGTCCGTGGGCGTTGCAGCGTTATTACTAATATAGTCGCCTCCCGTCACGAAAGTGTTAAATGCCTCTCAATTCTGAGCTATGAATTAAACACACAAAAGTTCAAGATTACCAGTTGTCGCATCTGTCTTATAGTTAGGATCCTTTAATCACCTCAACTGTAAGTGTAACTGAGCCAGTTAAAATCTAAGCAAATAGTTGCCACAAAAACAAAATTCCTTTACAAGGGGACAACATCCAGCCCAGCCTCGGTCCATCTTGCACTCGCCTGGATAGTGTCCCCTGGTGTAAGGGACTGTATCCTGTGTCTACCATTCCTTATTCTGTTGCTATCTTTTGAAAAGGCTGGATCAAGTGATCATTTTCAGGTACCTCAACACACACAAAAAAAAAGTAGACACTCATTAAGATAAAGGAAAATATAGAACACAGCAACTGCATATTGGCGAACTTTTCTGATCTTTTCTTCCCCTTTGAAGCTCCAATCTCCTGTAGTGCTAACAGACCTGCCAACCCTTGTTAAGCCTCAAATGTAGCAATTTTGATTCTTTGGGGAATTTTCAGCGTAGCGAACAGTGTTTTAGTGTAGCATTTTCTTAAAAGTATTCCCAAATCCGCATTTATACCATCTCGCACAAGAATAGACATTTGAAATAAAGTTTCATTAGAATGCAGGTACATAAAATGCCCATTACAGTATCAAAAAACAAGAAAGGTAGGTTGTTGGAACGTTTGTTATTGACAAAACAATACATTCACAGATATTTTGACCCAATGGTCTTTTAAGTGAACAGACAAACAAATATTCACACAAAACTTATCTTGATACAGCAGTCCCTCTCATGAACGGACACCCTTGGGCCCTGGCAAAACTGTCCGTACATTGCAGGTGTCCGGTCACGGGAGGGGTGACCACACCACCCCCTCCCCCGGGCCATACACTCGACTCGCACAGAAGGGTTCATAGATTAGGCAACCAACTCACTGGTCAAGGCTGAGGGGAAACAAGAGTATCTTGTCAATGAAAGAGGTTACACACAGACACACGTTTTTGAGAACTGTGGCCGGTTTTTCACTCACTTTCGCTCAGGACCTTCATCGACTGTGGTTTCTGTTGTTTACGTTCAACAGACAAGAATAAAGAGCTCAGTGCGGTTACATGTTGGCATCTTCGCATGTACTCTTCACTCCTGACCAACACTACCCCACCTCCTGATGGGTACACGTGCACTCAAGTTATCAGTGACTGTCATCACGCCATTGCGGCTGTGATCTTCGTACCAAGAGCCGGACTGCTCTGTTATCGATTTTGTTGTGGTGAAAATTTGACGATGGTCTGTCCGTACATTGGAGGTATGACCTGCTGTTGGGACCGAAAATGAGTGTCCACGTTTTGCAGGTGTCCGTTTAACTCATTCGCTCCGCAGCTAAATTTCCCCTGTGTTCCCTGCCAACGCGCGATTTAGAGCCATTTTGAAAAAAATATTAAAAATCAACAACACAAGATAACCTTACATACCTTATGTTTTTGCAAAGTTTGAAACTTACTCTTTTAGAAAATATATGAAACATTTGAAAGTACATACCTTTTGTTGTCTTCATATCCACGCAAAATATCCAATTTGAAGCAAAACAAAAAAACTTTCTACGTCATGGGTTCATCATACACAATGTCATGATCGACACTTGCATTGCCCGAATCATCACCCAAATGATCGTCCATTGGCACAAAATCGTCACCAGAATCTAAAATATCATCTCCACTATCATCATCACTGAGGTCAAGATCAGAACCGTACTGAATAACACGTTCTAGCACTCTTTTCAAGTTACTACGTCTCAGCAGAACGATCCGCCATCTTGGAAAAGTCAAAACACGTGGGTCGCACACCGTCAACAAAATTTTTATTAATCCCAACAATTTAAGGGAAGGAACTGTTTACAGTGAATGGTACCACTGTAGACAGATAGAAGTTCATTGCAGGGGTTGTTTCCCTTGGTCAGCAGGACCGTTTACACCGTTAAAAATTCGTGATATCCGTCGGAACTCAAGTGCCGGCACGCAGCCAACGCTAAACACAGGTGTCGGAATTCCAGTTCCGACGCGCAGCGAATGAGTTAAGGAAAACACTCCGTGCCGAGCAAATGTGTCCGTTCATGTCAGGTGTCCGCTCACGCCGGGGGCTGTACATTGCAGGGACTGCTGTAGTTCTATCAGTTTACGTCCACTCGTCAGGAAGCCGAGCGAATGAATGAGCCGAGCCCATTATTGAGGGCCCCAAAGGGGGGGTATCATCACGATCACGGGAAGGGAAATTTTAGCTTTCACGATCACAGTTACCTTGATTTTTGTTTTCACGATCACAAACACCTTGACGAATAGAGGATCATAGAGTGATACAGCTGTGAAAAATTTACGTTGAAAATAAAATGCTTTGCAATAATGCCCCTCACGATCACGAAAACAAATGACGATCACGTTCACGATACTTGATTTTTGTGTCATCACGGATCACGGGAAAAGTCCCATCACGATCACAAAAATGGAAATTTCGGCAATCACGGTCACAGAAAGGTCAAAAAACGCCAATCACGATCACGATTTTAAACCCTTTGGGGCATCATTATTTACACTGTATCTGCAGTGCCACTTTTCAGCGTAGACGATGTTTTGTGACACATTTTGTGACCCCGACATGGAGTTACAAGCAGAAATGAGTACCAGGACTCACAAAAAAGAGGGAATTGCTGCATGCTTGTGATTATTTGTTAAAGCGCAGCAACCTTAAGATTGGTGTAGCAATTGCTCTTAAAACGTAGCAGCCCCAACAAAAAATAATGTCACTGTTAGGTAGAAGTACTCACCCTCTAATGCCTCTGCCAAAGGGTCAATAAACTGCTCGAACTCCATTTCCTCCATGGCTGAAAGCACATCTTGGGCGCTGATCGTCTTCCGCTTCGCCTTCAGGGCATAGTTGTTTGAACTGGGAAAAAAGGACGAGAAATGTTAAAATCACATGTAATTTCTGTTCAACAAAATACTTGATGAAACAATTGCAAACCTTTCTGCTTCAAGTTCAACTGACTCATGAAACTTCTGGAATTACACTTTGAATGCTGAACTTCAAAAGCTGTTTTCTCTTTACACATTTTTAAAATACATGGATTTGTTACTGTTCCTTGCTCCTGAAACCATTATTGCCAAAATTTTCTGCCCAAGAAAAATAGACAAAACAAATTTCATCGCAGATTCAAGAGTTATGAAGACAAAGTATGATTCTATGAAGCAGGCGAAAAGCTTATTATTATTCCAAAGCATGCGACCTGTCCATTCCAAATAATATACGACCTTTGATTTCATTTTATGCAGAATAGTTTTACTTCTGGCCTTCTTAACCTCTCAAGTTTGCTTTCAATGTTATGCAGTAACACTTGTTAGGCCTACTTTGAATACCTGTCACATAACCCAGTGTTGTTGCCAGCCTAAGAAGACAATAGGTCATTTGGACCTCCCTAAAAAACAACAATAGGTCCAAATTGTACCGCCATACCTTTGATACATGCAATGCAAAATAACTTTTAGCAACTTTTTTTGGGCAACATTTTCAGGCTATTCGCGGTTTTTCCTATCCTTTTTATTCTTAAACCTGTTTCAAGTCCTTTGGCATTGCTTTGATGTCGCTTCCTAGTTTTAATTGTTCATAAACTTTGCGAGGAGAAAGAGCCTGCCCTTTCCAATACAGTGCCCGGTGTGCGAATGTAGGGATCCTGCCTGATCTTTGCATTACCATGCCGTAGTATTATATTGATGAACTTTCCACTGTTTTCGGTAAATAGGTACACCGGCTGGATCGGGTATTTCCGTAAACGCAGCCTTGAGTGTCAATGACGACAAATTACATAATTATGACGAGCTTACCTGAGTAAGTGAAGTCTAATTGTGGTTTTATCGACCACAATGTAGAGAGGAAAGGGATTACGTGAGATAGAACGCGGGAATACGTCACTGTTTAACGACGTGTAAATGGTGCAGAAAAAAGAGAAAGAGAGAGGAAAGGGATAGGGAGGGAAAACGGTTATCAGTATAACTCTGAAGACAACTTAGGGCGAGGCACGTAATCCCTTTCCTCTCTACATTGTGGTCGATAAAACCACAATTAGACTTCACTTACTCAGGTAAGCTCGTCATAATTATGTAATTTTATCTCCCACAATTCCGAGAGGAATGGGTCACGTGAGACTTTAAAGTCTGCAACATTTACACCCTAGCACTGTCGATGAATTGAAATACATATAAACCTACCCCAATTCTTCATGACAGAACAGCCTGTCCAAAACTCCTCCCACTGTCCACTGGTTTCTTGTAAAAAGTTGTGAAGGTGTTAGCCCGACGCCAACCAACAGTCTTCAGAATGGTTGCCAGAGGAATTTTACTTGCAGCTTTACTAGATGCAGCGGAACGAGTTGAATGCGGCGTAAATATTGTCATGTCAATACCCGCTTTTTGTAATCCAATCTTTGTCCATCGACGGATAGTATCTCTCGACACCGCTTTGTGAGGGGCTGTCCAACTGATAAAGAGTCTCGTTTCCGTTCCTCTAAATGCACGAGTTCTTTTGACATATTGTTTCAAATAATGTACAACACAAATTGCCAAATCAGACGGAAAAGCACAAAATACCACTTCATTCTGATGTTTGTTTGGGCCAGAAGTTTTGAGCAAATCCCCAAACCTACATCGTACATCTTCCTTTGTCCAACTCATGTTACGCAAGTCCATCAACCAAATCGCCTGTCCCCTTTGACTAGAGACCAACAAGCACAACAGCACAGTTTTAAGCGTCAATTGCGCCAGCGATAAAAATTTTGCCGGTGACCATTCTTTTAAAAAATTTAGCACTAGATTAGCGTCCCAGGTCACACAAGTACGGGGCAAAGCTGGCCGTCTGTTGAAAGCTCCTTTCAAAAACTTCTTCACCAGTGGATGACAACCCACTGAACAATTATCCTGAAGGGACAATGCGGAAACAGCGCTTCGTGCCATGTTCAAACTGCTGTATCCTTTGCCTTCTTGGAACAGTTTCGTTAAAAACCTTATCAACTCATGTGGAGAGGCACAAAAGGGATCTCTATCCCGTTCAAGGCAATGCTGAAGCCAGCGTTTGAAATATGACTCGTAGTTACGCTTCGTACCCTCTCTCCAGGCTGACATGATAATGTCTGTTGCTTCATCCTGAATTCCCTGTTTCTGGAGGGCTGTCCGGACAAGGAACATGCTACTAGTTTCATCTTCTTCAGTAGTGGATGGTGCTCCCCTGTCAGTGGATGACTGAGTAAGTTTTCTTTTCGGGGCAACATGACCGGCAGTTCTACTAGTAGACGCAACAGTTTCGTGAACCACACTTGCGTTGTCCATAATGGCACCACCAGCACACACTCCGCCTCTAAGACTTCTATCCTTTGGAGCACTCTTGGAATGAGACTGAAAGGCGGAAAACAAAACGCCTTGAACAATGACCAGTCTAAGGAAAATGCATCAATGGCAAATGCATCTGGGTCAGGTTTCCATGAAACATACTTTCTTAACTGTGCGTTAACACGAGAAGCAAATAAGTCTACATCACAGAGACAAAACCGATTGATGACTTCTGCAAACACTTGTGTGTCCAAATGCCATTCAATGTTGTGTCTATCTACACGGGATTCTGCATCTGCCTCTATATTTAGGCAACCCGGTAAGTGTGTTGCTGTTACACAATTACTATGTGATAAGCACCACAACCAAATGTCTCTGGCAATGTCGTTGCACAAAACTTTTGTGCTGCCCATGTTATTAATACAAGCAACAGTGGTGCTATTGTCTGTAAGTAACTGAATGTAAGAGTGACATAATCCCCTGCAAAGGGATTTCAAGGCAAAATAAGCTGCTTTAAGTTCCAAACAGTTAATATGTTCAAAAGCTTCTTCCTTGGTCCACATTCCACCTGTGGTGCTACCCTGACACTCCGCCCCCCACCCTATTTTCGAAGCATCTGATTTTACTATTACAGTAGGTATGCCTCTGCTAACAGGGGAAGGATATTGCTTTACATTATCAATCCACCAGAGAAGGTCTGAACGAACTTGTTCTGAAACCACAAGTTCTGCATCAAAGTCACCTTTCCTAACAGCAAGGGCTTCATTTTTTGCGATCTCTAATCGTTTAAAAAAGAGAGGTGCAATCCAAACACCCGGTTGGGCAGCCACTAAATATCCGATAACTTCAGCCAACTGCCTAATTGTACATTTCTTTCTTCCAGCCAAATCAGCGCACTTAGTACGAATTTTATCAACTGTCCGGGGGGTCAGAGAAACTAACATGTTCTGAGAATCAAGCTGAAACCCTAAAAACTCAATGCATTGAGTAGGTGTAAATACCGACTTCACAGGATGCACAGTAAAGCCCAAACGATCCAACAAAGCACATGTATCTAACACTGCTGCCTGGCATTCTTCAAAAGTGTCTCCTTGCAAAAGGGTATCATCAATGTATATCAGAAGGGTATGGCCAGATAAACGTAAGTGGGCCAATACAGGCTTTAGTAGTTTCGTGAAAATGCGGGGAGAATCACGATATCCCTGTGGAAGAGCCAGGAACTCAAAAGTTTTGCCATGAAACTGAAATCTGAAATATTTTCTGAACTTGTGAGCGATGCGTATGGAGAAATATGCATCTTTTAGATCAACTGAGACAAAAAAAAAACAATCTATTTTCATTAATGACACTGCGTTTTTTAATGTATCCATCTTGAAGTGAATCTTTTCAATTGTCTGATTCAAATTTTTTAGGTTTAAAATCACCCTTTGACTACCATCTTTTTTCTGACGCAAGAAAATACTGGATAAAAGTTGATCTGGCCGTTGATCCACCTCTTGAACAATCTGTTTCTCCACTAACTTCGCTACCTCATTAACCACTAGCTCATCCTCGGAAGAAGAAAATCTAATTTCTTTCCTGTCTGGAATGTGTTCACCAGTGATCATAAATTCAATTTCAATTCCTGCGACTTGCTGAAGGATCCATCTATCAGAGGTTAACTGTCTCCAACTATTCAAATGATCAGCAACTTTTCCACTATGAAAGTTCTCAGGAGTATTCACAAAATTTGAACTGACCTGTTCCCTAAAAATAGAAACCGCTGGCGCACAAATATCAGATTCTAATCCCGTTTTGTTTTCTTGGAGGGAATCCCGCTCTGTTGGGAGTGGAACTTGGGAGAGAATTTGTGTCCTGTCTGTCGGTTGGAGACACCTCTTCTCTGCTGGTACTGTTGTCTCTGCTGAAACTGTTGTCGAGGTCGCCCTTGGTAGAACTGACGACCTCTGGTGGCGTTTTTTGAAAGGGGCTGTGACAGTGTGGATGATAATTTCCTGTTCTTCACTGCATCGTCGACCCTTTTCGCTAGATCCTCCCCAAACAAAAACTCGTTAGACGTCAGTTTGAAATTTAGCTGCGCATTGCATAAGGCCCTGCAGTCTTGGCTAAGTGTCGGCCTGAGTGCTTCGCGCCGCACTTGTGACAGGTCCTTGTGTGAAGCCATAAGAAGTCGAGCCGCATCGGCCAGTTTGCTAAAGCTGTCACGCTCACTCAACTTCCGACTTGCTGGTTTTTCTTTGAGGTCGGACATAAGCTGAGCGATAATTTTCAGTGTACAACCTACTTGTTCCTGAACAAAGGACAGGTTCGAGTCTCTTTTCTTTGCGAACTTGTCTAACAGTTTGCCATCTAATTCACGATTGAGAGTCGGCGTTCGAAGCGACGTGACATTTTTGGGCCGCGGATAGTTCTGAAGAGTGTCTCGCACACGTGCCCGATCTGATGGAAGAAGAAGTCCTTCCTCAAAACGATCTGCCAGAGATGGATGAATCCCCTCGCCAACTGTATCCACTACTATGCCTGCGTCAAAATCATTGTCCGAAGCAACATCCGTGTCTTCAGCCGAATCAAACTCATTTTCGAACTGCTCATGAGCAAATCTAACCGAAGCACCGTCTTCTCCATCCGCTTGCGACTCTTGCGCCGAACTGCTTTCGGTTCCATGCGACTCGGTTCCACGCGATGTTGAAGCAACAGGCGTCGCATTAAGTTTACCAACTTTCTCCAAATCAGATAGTCTGCCAGACAAGGCAGTCATTGTCTCCAAAATTTTGTCTATTTTCAGAGTAACTTCACAATCACGTGGGCCAGACGAGCTCTTCTCTATTGAAAGAGACTTATCAACTCCCGTCTTTTCTGACGGTATCACTTCAGAAGGTTGTGCTTTCGCCGGTTTCTTGCCGGTTTTCTTCCCGCCAGCAGCACATTCACCACCTCCCGAGTCCGCCATATTCCGAACAAAACCCACACGAAAAAGTTATATTGATTCCTGCGGACGAGCAAGCGCACCCGTTACAGTATGAAAACAATTTAAAATCCACTGCAAAGATTTTCAAATCTTCAATGGATTAGTGCCCAGCCTTAGCACAGCGGACCTTCTGTGGCCCATAGTTCGCCTCAGGCGATAGTAATTGCTGTAATCGAGACAGCTGCTGAAAAAACAAAGAGGCTGCTTCAGCAAATCGTGACTGACTATGTCAGCAAATCGTGACTGACTGTGTCAGCAAACGTGTACTTCATTTCCGTAGCCAAAATAATATGTCATCCTACCAAAACAAGTCACAATTCCGACTGACCTTAGGTCACACGTGCAAAAACAAGTAACGATCCCAACTGACCCAAATATAGTAGGTCACACCTGCAAAAACAATGAACGCGCCGACTGACGCCTAACATTTCCATGTGTAATTAGCTTCGACGAATAAAATTCATACGCGAAACAACAAGTTCCCGGTTCAAAAAACCAACAAACACCGAAAACTCCAAACTGTTTCCTTACCTTGCAAGTTGACACAATGATAAACAATCAAAATAGTCAATACACTTCAACTAACCTACAACTAAAACTTGTACAGAGAAAGGTTAGAGGAAAATGAAAGCAAAGCAAGAGAGACAGTGCACCAACACACGTCTTCACAGGACGGAAACCATTCGTTCAGTGACGTATTCCCGCGTTCTATCTCACGTGACCCATTCCTCTCGGAATTGTGGGAGATAAAACACGGACTAGGCATTGAGTGCATTTTCACTCGTAGCGAACATGAGCATTTTGATCGGGGTTTGTTTTCCGACTTTGCAACTCCCATTCCATTCATTGCAGACCTTGTCCGCCTTGTACAAATATGTATCGGTCAGTTGACCACCAAAACGTACAAACTATCAGTCCATCGACCGGACAAGGCTAGGTCCAATACGTCAAATCAGAAAGGAATGCGTCAGAGACCGAAGACCGAGGCCTGGCAACAACACTGCATAACCCCATGAATTTTCTTTTCATGTTTCAGGTATTTCTACTTGCAACACTGTCACATTTGAACTGAGCAGTTTAGTACACTTACCACGAGGTTGCATACAAAACAAAAACGCTGGCTGCCTTGGAAATAGCAAGACGGGCTTCTTTGGACACATTCACTCCCTCAGGAATCTGCAGAAAAGGCATAAAAGCATTAAAACTCTGTGGTTTCTTTCTTCTCAACAGTGACGTTGCTAGCATCGCTCGTGTCATTTATGTGAAGCAGTGTTATGTGTTTCTAACGCCTCAGAACAGTACAACAATAGCTGTTACAACATATTCACATACACTGCCGAACTAAAGTTAAGGGCCGGCCTCTGATTTGCGCAGCTTTCCGTTGTTATTTTTTATGCCAACACTGCATGACGAAAAAATGGCCAACTTGGGTTTTCCAGAAGCCTGTCTCACGGCTGCACGTGCCTGACCTTGTTTTGCACGCATTGCAGTTCAGCAACACCGTTTTTAGGGGCAGTGAAAAGGTTGTCAAAACACGATAATTTCCTATAAAATTTGCTCGACTTTAGCTGAAGAAGCAGTATTGCAGTCGGTGTTTGGCATGGTGCACGAGCAAACCATGGCTATACTGAAAACTCCTCAACGAAAGTTGCACAGGAATGGGTATTTAGGGGCGCGCACCAGAGCTCTGAGTAAGCATGCCTCCAAGAACCAAACTGACAACATTGGATCGAGGACGGGCGCTGGGATGGCTGCAGGACGGCGTGTCTGGCAGAGAAGTTTCCAGACGGCTAGGAGTGAGCCACTCTGTTATTCAGCGGCTCCACCAACGCTTCCAGACTACCGGAAGTGCTGTTGAGCGACCTCGGTCTGGGCGCCCAAGATGTACAGATCGAAGAGACGATCGCTACCTCCAGCTCTTGGCTCTACGTAACCGAACCAACACCCGCAGGACGTTGATAGGCAACTTCAGGGCCGCTACCAACGTCACCATCAGTCGCATGACTGTGACCCGTCGTCTGCGTGAGGTGCGCCTGCACTCAAGGAGAACTGTCGTCCGTCCGCCCCTCACACCACGTCATCGCCGGGCCAGAATGGCGTTCTGCCGCAACCATCGGCGTTGGAACAGACAGCAGTGGGGCAGGGTACTCTTTACAGACGAGTCCCGGTTCACTCTCTCTTCCTGTGATGCCCGCATACGCGCTTGGAGACGTCCGGGTGAACGTTTCATCGATGCCTGTGTCCAGGAACATGACAGGTATGGAGGCGGTTCAGTTATGGTGTGGGCTGGCTTCCATCTGCACGGGAGGACCCCCCTGTACCGTATTAGAGGCAATCTTACCGGCGTGCGGTACAGGGATGAAATCGTGAGGCCTCAAATCATCCCTACACTGCAAGCCATGGGTGCCGGCGCTATGCTCCAAGACAATAACGCGACCCCTCATCGCGCTAGGGTGGTCCAAGATGTTCTGCAGCGTCAGCAGATTGTGAGGATGAACTGGCCAGCCCGATCCCCCGACTTGGCGCCCATAGAACACCTCTGGGACATCATTGGACGCCGGGTGAGGGACAATCACCCCCCACCTGCTGATGTGGACCAGCTCTTCCGATTCCTGCAGCAGGAGTGGACGGCAATCCCTCAACAGATGCTCCAGAACCATGTAAACTCAATGCGCTCACGGATCGGTGAATGCCTTGCAGCCCGGGGTGGCCACACCCGTTACTGAACTTGAACAACCTGACAGAACTTTCTTGCCACTTTTCGAAAGGGGGGTGGGGTACTTCCGACGGTTGCTGCGCAAATGAAATTTCTTTGTTGGTGATTTTGTTTACATGACTCGAACGGTTACATGTCGTATTAAAACATTTCAAGGGTTGAAGGTGTTGCTTTGATTTGTTGTGTTATGAGAGATGATTCTTCTTCTGGCCCTTAACTTTAGTTCGGCAGTGTAGTACTATAGTGATATTTACACTAAGAAGAAAGCAAACACATCACTCTTTGCATATTGGCTTATGTTGTTGGCTCCTTGAAAGGGCTACGTCTGGGGTAAGAGAGACTCTGCTAGCAGAATAAGGTGGAGTACAATCAACTCAAGTCAGCTGTATCTTAGTTCTTCTACTCAATAGAAATTTAAGCTTTTTCATTCTCAATTAATGCTGGTCTTGGTGTCAACACCACAGGTATTTGTATTATATGTACCCCACTTGAAGGAAAGAACCAAGCACACAAAAAACAAACACTCAAAACATTCCTTTCATTGCCTCACAACACTAACAGACATACACATAGGCTAGCATATCACACAGACTTATATTATATGTGCACATGTATACAGATAATTATAAAGACAATGAAAACAAATCGTACAGCTTCCTTAATTATTCGTCCCACGACTGCATTCGGCAGATTCAGGTCTTCTGGTCGCTCAGCCATCCTGACTCTTCTATTGGATCTGTTTGAATCAGCTCAGGTGTGCACCAGACAACGAACAGGTTCTCAGTTTCTGCAAGACAAAAACATCAAACTGTCAGAATTTAAGTCAAAAAATTTCTAAACTACTTGGTTGATACCGAAAAAGTCGTCTGCACTTGTGGGTAAACAGCGATGAACAGCCAATCGGATTGGCAGTTATGCAGCCGTCTTTTTTCCTTACACAGCGAGCACCTCCAAGGCATGCTCGCCTACTCTCGCTATATCATAGCTTTCCTCGCAACGAAAGTTCTCCAAGTAACGCTACTTCCTCACCCCACCACCTGCCAAATCTCGCCCCTGAGAAACAGGGGACAGGCGGCTATTCAGATTTCTATCAATTCAAACTGGATTCATAAAACTGTTCTCCAAGAAGAAGAAAGTTAAACTATTTTGCCGTGGGGGGGGGGGGGGGGGGGGGGATCTATTACAGAGGGGAGGGGGTGGGGCTGGAGAGGGGGTGAATCTAGTGGGGAGGGGAGGGGGGGGGGGCAGACAGGGAATGGTTTCGACAGGGGATGCCTATGGGCTCGCGCCTCGGAGCTAGGCCTCAACGATGGTTCTGAAGGCCTGGGGGGAGTCTGCGCTCACAGCCTCTTAGAGGATGTTAATCCAGAGGCGGATCAGCAGACGGAAAGACTGCCTGATCGTGATACTGATAGTGAGAGTTGAGACATTGGTGGGACAGGCGCAATGCACTGTGCCTGATGGGAAAAAGTACTGTAGTGTGACTGTGCTTCCAGCACCGTATCCTCCAGGCCATTAAAACAACCCAAAGAACAAAGGAAAGTCTGTCTAGATGTATATTAATTAGGGGCCATGATTTAGTCTTCTTCTTCTTCTTAATTTTCTTGAGGTAATCCCTGTGCAGGGCAACTACCCTCATTTGGTTGGTGCGCTTAATTTCCCTAGAGTGAAAGATAAAGTGGATAGTGTGCCTGTGGAAATAATAACATGGATCATTGGGTGGGTTGGTAGGCAAGCTTGCTTTACGCGATTTGCCCTGGCACCTAATTTCAGGCCCTGGGCTGAGGGGCTGGCCTACCACCCAGTGCTACCTAGCCCAGCAACCGGGCCCCGACGAGACAACACAAACAGGACGAACAATACGGAGCAAGAGCGATACAATCTAGCTATATCACTGCTGAGAGAAAAAGAGGGGAGGGGGGGGGGGGATGGGCCTTGGAGAGGGGGGGGAGGGATCTATTACGGAGGGGAGGGGCTGGGACTGGAGAGGGGGTGAATCTAGTGGGAAGGGGGGGGGGGGGGGAGGGGGCAGACAGGGAGTGGGTTTCGACAGGGGATGCGTGTGGGCTCGCGCTTCGGAGCCAGGCCTCAACGATGGTTCTGAAGGCCTGGGGGGGAGTCTGCGCTCACAGCCTCTTCAGGGATGTTATTCCAGAGGCGGATCGCAGACGGAAAGAAGGACGTTCTGTGGGAGCCGGTGCGGTACTGAGGGACCTGTACTAGTCTGGTGGTGCCCCCCCTGGTGGATCTTGCCATTCTTGGGACCGGTGCGTCAAATCTATGTTACGTTCTCTTCAGGATCAGGATCGATACATTGCAGGAACCTTTTTAGGTTATCGTCGCAACGGTATGGTGGCTGTTGGCACGACACCGTTGCTGGGTGATATTCAACTTCAAAAAGTGGTTCTGCTCTACGGTCAATGCTGAATGCAGGTTCACAATCAGATGTAACGTGTACGTCAGTCTTGTTTCATGACCACTGAGCATGAGACAGTGTAACCTGTAGCGTTAAGCATTATCATCGGAATCAGATTCTAACGAGAAAGGTGCTTAATCAAAACCACACAGGCAAACATTTTGATAGTTTTACATGGACTGCCTACCTTTCCATCATTGACTGTCATCCATTTTCGCGCGTGGTCATTAAAAAATTGGAGTGCATTGTTTGTAGACATTCGAAGACGGTGGCACTAAAACTGTACTTTATTTTCCCAGTTATGAAATATTTTAAGTAACACGACGTGATCACGAGAACATACTATACTGAGTATTTTTTAAATACTAATTTCGTATAGAGTTCAATATTTTTATTTTACATCCGTCAATGCGCGCATGCGCATACGAACGAAATTTCCGACAGGCAGGGACCTCCTGATTTGGTCGTTGGTAACCTTGCTTATTTGCTTTATTCTATGAAGAAACTTATTTGTATTCGTGTTCAAAACATTCTTTATATATTCTTGATGCTCGTTGCACGTATCCTTTGACTGATCATTGTTAAACCTGACTCTGTAAACGAATTACTCATGTCTTGCCTTCTTTGTAAAGTTGCCAAACACGCACAAGGCTGTCGCGACGGTCATTATTTGCTTAAAATCAATGCTGAGTTAATCTTTTCTACAAGTACAAGGATCTGTTTTTAGGATGTCATCCTCATTCAGTCAACGTCAGGGTTTCTTTGTGCGCTAGACTAATCCCTGATTACCCAATGGCTGATTTTTCTCTCATCTTTTCTCAGGAGCACATCCAGCCGGCAAGATGAGCAGCTCTGAGGAAGTATCATGGATCTCCTGGTTTTGTGGGCTGAGAGGGAACGAGTTTTTCTGTGAGGTAAGAAGCCTCAAAGAGGATGACATGGAAACAGTAATTCAGCCCTTACACTGGTTGTTGGGTAACAGGTACTTGTAGTGTCATAGACATGCAGCTATCCGGAGGACGTCAGCCAGGCGTCAACCAAAATTAACTTCAGACTGAATGTTTCTCCGCGAATTTCAAGCTGTACAATTATCTTGAGGGAGAAAAGCATATCAAGATCCTGCAGCTGAAGCAGATTTGTGATGTAATTTGATATGATTTTACCCCAAATTCGATTTATTCGAAAACGCACCGAGCGGTTACGTCCCTTGAATAAAAAAAGAAATATTTTGCGTTGAAGCTAATTTAAAAATCAAAATACCATTTCTCAGCACAAATAAGAATCCAAGTAGGGAATACATGGTCCAAAGTTCGATCAGCAGCACTTTAGAGGGGAGGGGAATAGTCAGTATTAGGTTTGTGTGAGATAAACAAAGCCGGCTGACGTCCTCCCTATAGCTGCAAGTGTGTCATAGGATGTATTGTATCGCCACATGTTGTGGTACGGGATGAGCCTGTTCATTTGGGCAGTTAATTACAGTGTTTGGACCCAACATGCACCCCAAAATAACACATAATTAGATTTTAGACTGTTAACTTCATTTTTTGACTCACATGCGAAGCAAAAGTGAGTCTATGTACTCACCCGAGTCGTCCGTCCGTCCGTCCGGAAAACTTTAACGTTGGATATTTCTTGGACACTATTCAGTCTATCAGTACCAAATTTGGCAAGATGGTGTATGATGACAAGGCCCCAAAAAACATACATAGCATCTTGGCCTTGCTTCAAGGTCAAGGTCGCAGGGGCCATAAATGTTGTCTAAAAAACAGCTATTTTTCACATTTTTCACATTTTCTCTGAAGTTTTTGAGATTCAATACCTCACCTATATATGATATATAGGGCAAAGTAAGCCCCATCTTTTGATACCAGTTTGGTTTACCTTGCTTCAAGGTCAAGGTCACAGGAGCTCTTCAAAGTTGGATTGTATACATATTTTGAAGTGACCTTGACCCTGAACTATGGAAGATAACTGTTTCAAACTTAAAAATTATGTGGGGCACATGTTATGCTTTCATCATGAGACACATTTGGTCACATATGATCAAGGTCAAGGTCACTTTGACCCTTATGAAATGTGACCAAAATAAGGTAGTGAACCACTAAAAGTGACCATATCTCATGGTAGAAAGCCAATAAGCACCATTGTACTTCCTATGTCTTGAATTAACAGCTTTGTGTTGCATGACCTTGGATGACCTTGACCTTGGGTCAAGGTCACATGTATTTTGGTAGGAAAAATGTGTAAAGCAGTTCTTAGTGTATGATGTCATTGCTATGTAAAGGTCAAGGTCAAGCATGTGAGTCGTATGGGCTTTGCCCTTCTTGTCTCTCTGTTTATTCACCAGTGGCGTTGTAATATGTAATACTAATACTGTAATAGGTATTGCACCAGGGTAAGGGTTAATTAATGTGCTGTTGCCACACAAGCCCTGAAAATTATAAGAATACGACGATAGTGATGATCCACTGGGGTCAACTGCACGGCAGGTTGGTCAGTCCAGGGGCAAATTTGTAGGTAAAGTCAATTGATCTGCAATAGCACTAGCAGAGCCTAAATGTAATGTTACTTTTCAGCCAGTATGTCATGCTTTGTTTTGTAGTCAGTTGCATTGCTGTTTGTTCAGACTTCTCTGTTTTTTGGGACGGTTCAAGAAACAATGTTAGTGTCGGAAACACGTGCTCCTGTCCACATGTTTCCGACACACCCCTCGCTAGTGATTGGCCCCTCCAATGTTTGGTAGAGGTTTGGGGAAGAAAAGGTCACTCTTCCACAACAATGTATACAAACCCGACAGAGTTATTTCCTAAAATGGTCTGTTCAGGCAATGGCTAAAATGCACCTTCAATGTTTACCCAACAGGGGTTGTGCATAGTAAAAGAAAAGTATTTGCTTCATTACCAACAGCTAACATGTGTAACTTTTTAAGTTAAAGGGGTGTTAACTCATTGTACCCCCCGCGGGTTAGGGGGAAGAATTTACCCGATGCTCCCCAGCATGTCGTAAGAGGCGACTAACGGATTCTGTTTCTCTTTTTACCCTTGTTAAGTGTTTCTTGTATAGAATATAGTCAATTTTTGTAAAGATTTTAGTCAAGCAGTATGTAAGAAATGTTAAGTCCTTTGTACTGGAAACTTGCATTCTCCCAGTAAGGTAATACATTGTACTACGTTGCAAGCCCCTGGAGCAAATTTTTGATTAGTGCTTTTGTGAACAAGAAACAATTGACAAGTGGCTCTATCCCATCTCCCCCCTTTCCCCGTCGCGATATAACCTTCGTGGTTGAAAACGACGTTAAACACCAAATAAAGAAAGAAAGAAAGTTAACTCATTGTCTCCCAGGTACGGATATATTCGTACCCACTCATATGGCTCTATCTGACCTGGTACGGATATATCCATACACACAGTCACTTCAGTCGCTTCCTGTAACGTCGATCTAACGCCTGCATTCCAGCAAGTTGATACACAGTTGCTACACAGTTACTAAAATTCTGAGTGACCTGCTGCAGCACAGCTGGTCTCGACAAAACAAAAACTTGGTCAACATTGGTGGGGTAGAAAGTGTAAACTGTCTTTGTTTTGTCTGTGTTTGAATCCTTGAATGTTTGCAACAAGTGTGCTAGCATGAATGCATACAATTTACAAAGCTTGTTAGCAGTGTTTTTCTTCTTTTGTGGTTAAGGTTGATGAAGACTACATTCAAGACAAGTTCAACTTGACGGGGCTGAATGAACAGGTGCCGCATTACAGACAGGCGTTAGACATGATTCTCGACCTGGAACCAGGTAAGTTATACCGTTCATCTTGTTTCTAAACATTTCAATTGTTTTCATTTTTACCATCATGCTGGTTTTCATCCATAGGTTTGATTGTGTTCGGAAGTAGGTGGGGTGGAGAAGTTTAATTTGGAGAACTTTGGTCTTTCTATTTGGACAAATATTGATGTAACAAGCAAATTTCATTTGTTGAAATGAAATCTCAAGAAGATTGAAGATGGAACATTCAAACTTTCAGGTGGGATTTTACAAAAAAAATGTGTACATGGGGCAATTTTGTAAAGGTGAAGTTACAGTGCATTAGTTGGTGCCATATTTTTGTACCTCCTTAGAAGTTGGGAATATCAGAGAAAGCAGTTATCAGTTTATAATTCAGGGTTAGGATAACATTACATTTGTATAAAATATATGATCTCTTTTAACTGAGTCCTGAGCTTTTGCACAACCTTTGTGTTGGTTGTCCATAAAATGAGGCAACAAGAGCTTATCTTTTTTTAACTCAACTTGAAAGCGCTAAAAAAAATCTAGTCTGATTTGTAGAAGAAATACTTTTTTCATGTCTGCTTTTTACTTCTTTGAGTGACTACTTTGGAAGTAAAAACATGCCAACTTTTGGGGTCTCTTACATATTTGACTTTCAGATTGATGTTTGTTTAAGTTATGTTTAAATTTGATCCAGTTGTGTTTTTTCCCCCTCATGTGTTGGATGCATGTTGCTCAGTGTTGCTGTTATGAGTTTCTAGCTGCAACCTGTGGTGTTGTTGTAGAAGAAGAGCTGGAGGACAACCCCAGCTCCGACCTGATAGAACAAGCGGCAGAGATGCTCTACGGACTGATTCACTCTAGGTTCATTCTTACAAACGCAGGCATTTGTAAGATGGTAGGTAGCCAAAAGTTGCAACAATGTAGCGTCCCCTTACTCCCTGACCCCCTCCCGCTCCTGTCCAGGCCCCACCCTGCCCCCTGACACCCTACGTCCTTGTTCTAGCTACAAGTTGCGTTGGGTTAAACTTTCGTCAGCATGGCGCCTGTTTCAGAGTAGAGTTGGTTCCTCTTTCTTGTGTTTTTTTCTTCTCTGTTTTCTTTTCTTCTGGTTTGTTGTTTGGCTAATAACGTCACTGCACCACTCAACGTATACTGCAAGCTGCCAGCAGTTAGAGCAAGTGTTAAGCTGGGGTGTTGGGAAGAGATGGACTTGTGGCATGATGCTGGCTCTTGATCTGTTAGCCCAGCTAGTGATGGCTGTGGCATGATGTTTGCTGCCTCATGTAGAAGCATCTCTGGGCATGGTGGAAGAGTGGGACTGGGAGAAGTTGTTAGGCTTATCTAATAGAGCCATGTCGTTTGGTAAAAGTTGTTTGGCTAATTTGATAGTGCCCTGTCGTTTGGTAAAAGTTGTTTGGCTAATTTGATAGTGCCCTGTCGTTTGGTAAAAGTTGTTTGGCTAATTTGATAGTGCCCTGTCGTTTGGTAAAAGTTGTTTGGCTAATTTGATAGTGCCCTGTCGTTTGGTAAAAGTTGTTAGGCTCTTATTGATAGTACCTGTTGTTTCAGCGGAATTGTTCAAGCATCTATGGGCAGTTCGGAGTTTGCATTGAACTTGTTTGGTAGTTACAGGGTTAGTTTGCACCAGGAAAAAAAAGGCTGCTTCAAGAAAAGAGTTTGTGGTAGACTTTCTTATTTTTATATTTGAGAAGAACTTGGACACAATCAAGTTCTCTTGGCTCCTGAGCAAAATTTCTCCTTTTATTCTTGTAGTTTACTCTGCACGGTTTCAGTCTCCTTGTTCTCGAAAGGAATATTGAGACATCTGATATCAGTAGGTGGTCAGAATTCACCAGTGATAGCAGCTGTCTATTTAGAGACAAGATTTAAATCCCCTGTCATCTTTTGTGTTGAGTAGGTCTGGTAACTGGCTATATTTTACAAACTTATCCTGATCTGTCTTGCTTAGTTGTTTTGCAAGTAGTAATATCCTAACAGTCACATGATCCCTTTTTTCAGCCTTGAAGCTAGCCGTTAGAGTTCTTCGTGCAGTACACATATTTTAAGTCCTTTTAATTTTTGGGGAAGGCTGAGCATGTGACATTCTCTTAAGGCTAGTTTAGAGGAATGGCTTTATTCAGTTACTGTACATTTTAAAAGCTACTTGTTGGTTAGCACTGTCACCTTCACCTCTTTTTTTTGCTTCATCATTTCAAGCTGATTGTATTTCAAAGTGTGAACATGATCATTTCAAACTGATTGTAATTTGCATTCCTAGTGTGAACATGACCATTCACATATCACAAGGCAAATGAAATATGTGTTGTTGTAGATCAGGCATTCACTAGTTTGCAATGCTTTCATTTGTGCAAACTTTGCTGCCTTTGTATACTACTATCCCTGCCATTTTAGTGCGTCTCCCAGTAATGAATGACAAGCGGTTGTGTTTTCTTTGTCACTACCAAAGTGCTATTATTGCACACTCATTCATGATTAAATACTCACTATCATACATATCCAGTTGTTAAGGTCACAATTTTAGTACGTGTACTATCATTCCCTTCGAACATGGTTCATTTTGAATTACACTGTCAGGGCTTTTAGCGATTACTTGAAAGGAAATTCTAGGACAGTCACATAGGCTGCTTTTTAAATTGATGTGTGTTGAACTTGAAGTGGAGTTCAAGATTATTTCATAACTGTCCTTTGCATAGATCTTGGTGGGTAGCATATTTTAGATTTTGAGACAGACACTGGCAAACTTGTGTTCCATTTAGAGACACTTCAAAACTTTAGCTTAGTACTGACTTTTGACTTCATTTGGAAGAACTCTTTTCTTGAGTCTGTTATGCTTAAAAAAACAGACTAGATATGTTGCTGGTTGTGTCGGTGTGTCTGTAGTGTACTTCTGTATACCGTTGTGTAGTTTGTGTTCTGTTTTGGTTATTCCTTACCGCTTTTGTCAGAGAGTGGTTACGTATGGTTTGCACTAATCATAGGTTTCCGAATACTTGTGGGTCTGAATGTCCTCACAATGCCTGTGTTTATGGAAGGCATTGTATTATTCTCTTTGCTGGAAACTATCCTGACGATAGACTCTGCACAGTGGCAAGTATTTTACTTTACATATTTTTGAATACTTTTGTGCCAGTGTTTACTCCAGAACTGCATTCATAGTGTTCTTTGCATTGTTTGGCGCACTGTTACAGGCTTTCAATGGTGTTTTCTTCAGGATTGAGTTTTCGGAATCCTGGTTTGTTGCATTCAGTGGTGTAGTTGGAACTCTGTTGTAAGACAGGTGGACTGCTCTTTGTGTCTGGAAATTGAGAATGACGGAGCAAGGGTCTGACTGGCTGCAGTAGTCAGGTCAGATTGGCTCTTAGAGTTGGAGGCAGGCAGAAAAGAGAGAATAGAAGGATTGTTGTTCCAAGGATCTGACTTGTTTGGGCTTGTTCGGCTGAGATACCTAAGTTATCCGCTGGCAAGAAAAGAAGACCAGCAGGGTTGTGGTTGGCAGAGGTGTACCTTGACAGGAATATGGGAACTGCCGAGCAGCTGTTTTATTGGCCTGACTTGCTTCGTTGGTAGTGAGCCACTGGCAAGATGGCACTTCCAACGGTATGGGTGGCTGCAGAAGTCAGGGCCATGTTTGGCTCTTGCAGACTTACCCACCAGCAGGGAAGTGAGAACAACAGGGTGGCTGTACCAAGGGTCTAGCTGGCTGGCATAGTCTGGGTCTGGCGCTAGCAGAATCAGCCTGTGAGAGACGCAGGGCTGGTCTAGGGTGAGATGGTGCAGTGACGACTGTTGTTGTTGTTGTTGTGTGTTTGCTGTAGATGACGAGCTGGAGGACAACCCCAATCAGAGCGACCTGATAGAGCAGGCGGCCGAGATGCTCTACGGCCTCATACACGCACGATACATTATGACTAACCGGGGCATAGCCCAGATGGTACGTAGCATCACACACCCCTTCTCCTCTCCTCCCGCCCCTCCCATTCCTTCTCATCTGCGCACACTCCATCGGTATGGTGTTCTTTGCTAGGTGAACCTAGCTTTGGCCTGTCAACAATCTCGGCTGTCTAGAGTTTGAGTGTTTTATTAAATAATAAATATTAAAAAATAATGCAGGTTTTTAACACAGAGTGGGTGAGTTTTAGTCTTCAGTTTTGTAAATATAATTGGTTCTTCTTTATTGAGCAGAGGTCAGAGATGCAGTATAAAAAAAATAAAAAAAAATAACGCAATAAAAAAAACTCCCGAAGTAACTCTGCTGGGTTTGTATGAGTTGTGAAAGAATAAACACTCTTGCTCCTAGTGAAGCAAGCTTTCTACATGCACCTTGTCCATGTGTTTCACACACCCCTTGCTAGTGACTTGCCAATAATGTCACTTGGGAAAGTTTGACTGTAAAACTAAAAGCAAGAGTATTCACTCTTTCACAACCAAAACAAACCCAACAGTTATTTCCCAACATCGTCTATGGGGAGTATTATTCAGGTTAGAAGATACATTCAGCAGTAAATATAACTGTCGGTAAAAGTAGACTCTTTCCAAAAATAACTCTGGGTTTTAATAGGATGATGAACAACTGTTTGGCTCTTTCAAAACAATGAGTCAGCTCTTACACAAGCCATGAAAACCTTTGCAGAGATATTTCCATAGTGATTACGCCTTACTACTGAAGGAAAAGTGGTATGTGGAGACTGGTTAATACACAGTAGTATAAAGAGTTCTAAAAGTGAAACACCAGTTGTTATTTAAGTATCTTTGGGTTTCCTAATATGCTGTAAATATATTTATTTGGGGATTGGGGTTTCCTTTTCAATTCTAATCAGCATCTCTGAACGTGACACTTTTTGGGTCACATAAAAAAAAAATCAATTTTTTAGGAGAGGTAGCCTTGCAGATACTGATTTGTGTCAGTTTGAATAATGAACTGTGGAACAGCAGCCGTTTGTGAGAGGCAGAGATTGTTGTGAGGTTGAAGCTATAGAACACCCAACACCATTCCACCCATCCCATTTCACTTCACATGGTTATTGTTGTAGATGGCATCGCACATTCAGCCTCCCTCATGTGTATGCCTTTGTTTGTCGTTCTGTTCAGCTTTGTCTTTTTTGACTAATGTCTTCATGTCTTGTGCAGTGTCAATCTGTTTATCCGCTGTCTTTGTGTGTGTGGTGATGTACAGTGGAACCCCCCTTTAAAACCTCTACAAATTTGAGAAAATCAGACCTAAAAAAAAAAAAAAAGAGATGTGTAAATATGGATGTGCATTTATAGAATGTTGTAACAGAATATCTGAGAAAGCAAAGTCTTTACTAAAGCAGGGGGAAGTTACCCTCGGAGATGGCGTTGTGCTGCTCATGTAGAAGGGGAAAAAAACAAGAAAAAAAACCAACTCGCACCATAAGGTGACCCTGAGAAAAAAACCCACCTGTGTCGGGTGTCGTAAGTCGAGAGGGGGTTCCACTGTCTACAGTTTCACGCTCGTTTAGTTGGCACAGGATGCACTGCATGAATACCTGATCTACAAAAACTCTGTTAACATTAAATTAATACACTGATGTAATTTTAATTTCTCAATGGGGTCGGGGGAAGGGTGTTGCTGGAAGCAAATTTTGTGTGTATGTTGTATCTAATATCAAGCAAGTCATTTTACGAAGCACTCTTTCACTGTGTCCCCTTTGTGTCGTATTTGTACATTTGCATTTTACTACAGTGGAACCCCCCCCCCCCCCCCCCCTTAAAAACGCAGTCTTGAAATGGCTGTAAATTTACAGAGGATATGAATGAAAAGTAAGGGGGGGGGGGGGGGGGTGTCCAATATCAGGTGGTTTCACTAGGGGGGGTTCCACAGTACTTTTTTGGTTGTGCTTCTCCTTCTTTAGTTTGTAAATTGTAGTTGATGTGGTTTTTGTTGTCTTTTGGCTTTTGTAATAAAACAAGACTTGTTTTCTGTTTTCCTTCAGTTATCAAACAAATAGATGAAGATATCTTGACATTAATGTAAAACAAAGGATAAGATAAGGATACGATTTCATGTAGTCCTGTGTAGTTACCCTCAAGGAAATTCGGGCTGCTTTCTCACTGGGGTAAGCATAAGCCCCCACATATAAACACACACGTTGTAGTGAAAACAGAAGCAATCTGTGTCCCATTTTAGAATCATTTGTTTTCCATACATATAATGAATAATATTGTTGATGACGCAAGCATTCACAGACCTTTTCTTGTGTTGTGTTGCAGAACATTTTTTTTTTTCGAATTAAAAAGGTCGCTGTGTAAAATTGCAAAAAAAATGAAATCTCAGGATATTTAGAAGAATACCACTTTGATTCCAAGCAAAGCAAACTTTTTTTTTAACTGTGAATTGATCCTTTTTGCTAAGAATTACGTTCTATACAAACCATTGAATAAGCAGATGACATAACTACATTGGTGACTGTTTAGGCCACAAAAAAAGTTGTATGTTTCTGGTCACCCGACCACCCTACCTAGTTTTTTCCCGCCGAACCTAGACTTTTTTTTATTGCATTTGTAAAACAAAAAGAAGAACAAAAGCGTCAAAACGAAAGTGGCAGACGACACAAGGGGGATAACCCCGCATCCCTTTTGTCTCATATGTTTTGTAATGTGTTGTCTTTCTCTTTGTATAGTAAGTTCCGTCTCTTTGCGTCACTCTATAGTTATTTTCTACCCTGACCAAAAAACAAAAAAACAAAAAAACAAAAAAAATCCCTACCTACCTACCCTATTTTTTGTAGCCATGTTACCAGAAACATACAACTTTTTTTGTGTGGCCTTACTAAAAAAGTGAACTTTGAACAGTGCTCCTTGAGTATTACCCTTGTTTGTTTTAAAGGTATCATCTTTCCCTTGTACACAATCATTTTTACGGCCACATATCTGTCCACATAGACCTCAATAATTAAGAGCATCTTTTGACAGACAAAAATCAACAGCCTAGCTAATTGTTTGTGTGCACAGTGGGAGTATTTAGCTTAATTAATTGAGCCGGTTGATGAAAGTATCATTTTAAACTTTTGAAATTAAATCAACAACAAACAAAAGCCCATCCTGCACAAGAAGCAGCAAGGCTGTTGAAGTTAAGCTTGCGTTTAAAGATGCTCTTAAGGCGGTCCTTGATTGAGCCCCAAGTCGACTTCGTGAAGACATCACTAAGTCTTTTTACTCAAAACTCAGTGCTAAAGCTTCGTGCGGCAGGCTTCGCGAAGTATACTTCGCGTAGTCAACTTCGCTCAGTTAAGGACAGGTTTTACCCTGTGTATAAACCTGAACATATATGTGGTGGTGAACACGATGGCTTACACCGGATTGAATGTAACCTTTAGTCAAGTATGACTAACTTATGCATCTTGTGTAGACTGTGCGTGTTACTGTGCTTGTGCATATACATGAGTTCTGTGGCTGGATGTACGACCCATGCTCTGTTAGAATTACACAAAGCTGTGTGATGTTTCGTAACTGTTCCTTGGCTGAAATATGTGCACCCTCTTCTCAGATTTGTGTCGTGCGTGGTGATTGGTCTCCTCTTATCTCTTAATTTCACTTATAATGGTGGGCTTATCGGATCATTAGTGGATCATCCAAATTTATCATTCACTTATTAACATTTTTATCAATATTTATCCCGGGTCTCTTTGAAAGGAATCCTCCAGATTATTGACCTAAAACTGTAAATATTTTTGAATGGGACTCATGTAACCAAAAGGATACCAGTTCTTGATTTAGAGTTCGTCGGTAGAGATGGTAATTTTTGCTGCTTAATTCGAAACTTGTTCCTTTTTTTCTGTGTACTAATGTCCTTGGTTTCTTTATTAACAGCCATCAGGGTATGTAAGCAGTTGATTTGTAGAGTACTCTTTTTACATAAACACAACACACAAGTTTATGCCAGATATTTCTGTTTTGGTATTACATGTATATATGAGTGTCTTTTTGGGGCATGAGTTCCAACTTTTTATAATTTAAATTGTGTTCTTTCTTTTTTATACTTTTTTTTCCAAGTTTCCCTGCTGCTGTTCTGTTTTGTTGATCACATAATATGACATAAAACTTAAAAGACTTTTAAAAAAATTGGAAAGATTAAATACAGTGCGAGATACACTAAAGTTAGGATACTTTCTTTTGAATACATTTAATTTGAAGATTTTATGTCATATCAGGGATGTGTTTCTAGCATAAATGCATCTGAAGCATGAACATTTTGTTTTGATTAGGGGCATTGCTTTTGCCTATGCGTGGAACTGCTGATGCTTTAGTTTTGATGTAAATGTTACCCTTTCACGTATTTATTATTATGGTCACGACACGCTTTGTCTGCCCTCATTCAATATATATCCTTTTGATGACTTTTGTTTCGTTAAGATTTTTCTGTTGCAGTTAAGTGAAGTAGTCATCTCAGGAATATTAATCCCGAGAGAATTTATAAAATGTAATTAAATCTGCAAATATGAGCATGGGTTTCTGTACTATGTTATATTTTCAAGAGCTGGGGTCTCCAAAGGGCATAGAGGAGCAAGGATATATAAACATGCACTACGCAATATTTTCAAGAGCTTGGATCTTAGAAGGGGTATTTCACTGTTCATAATATCTAAATTTTTTGGTAGTACGCAGAAGAGATCTGCTAGGAATCCTATTTGTGACAGGGAAGTGTGTCGAGGTGTGTTGATACATGTTGCGGTGTGTGAACTGAAGTGTGCGTTGCTGTTTCCACAGATAGAGAAATGGCAGCAAGGCGACTTCGGCTACTGCCCCAGAGTCTACTGCGAGAACCAGCCCATGCTGCCCATTGGTCAGTCTTGTTTGGCTTGGATTGAAACTTTAGAAACATGTTAAATGAACATTTGATTCATTACAACTTTAGTGTGCTTGGGAGTTGTAGCCTACATACAAGAAGAAAATGTCTGCTCACTCATACAAGTCCTGCTGTGTTTGTCAATTATTTTGTCTTGTCTTTATTACACTAAGGTCTGTCTGATGGATCCGGTGAAGCCATGGTAAAGCTGTTCTGCCCCAAGTATTCGACCCGAGGATAACCATGTCTTTGTTCACAACTTTGTCTTTGTAACATCAAGGTGTATCAAATGTCCCCAATGAAGTCATGGTCAAGTTCTACTTTGCAAAATGTTAGGATTCATACACACCATAGTCTTTGTTTACTACTTCATCTGTCTTTGTTACACCAAGGTCTATCAGAAGTCCCGGTTGAAGCCAAGACCAACCTGTACTGCCCCAAGTGTCCGGATGCATACACACCCAAGTCTTTGTTAATCGCTACCTCTTTGTTACACCCAGGTCTGTCTGATGTCCCCGGTGAAGCCATGGTAAAGCTGTACTGCCCCAAGTGTCAGGACGCATACACACCCAAGTCGTCACGGCACCACCACACTGATGGTGCCTACTTTGGCACCGGGTTCCCTCACATGCTGTTCATGGTGCACCCCGAGTACCGCCCCAAACGCCCCGCCAACCAGTTTGTACCCAGGTATGTGGACATTGGCAACTTTTTGTATCTTTTTACATTTAGTCAAGTTTTGATTTGTTCTTCGAATTGTCAAAAAACGCATGTTACCATAACCACATACATATTGTGGTTGTTTTTGTGTGTAACATTACGCGTCATGTTTCAGGTTATACGGCTTCAAGATTCACCCCCTGGCCTACCAGCTGCAGTACCAGGCGGCTGCCAACTTCAAGATGCCCATGAGGGGCACCAGTCACCCCAACAGCAAGCGATGAGCGCTCGCTTCCCTCTCTGTCTCTTCCCCCAACCATTACACTTTCACATCACCCGCAACAACTCATCACACTCAAAGCTGACGCCATTTTTCTACAAGAGGACATGGTCAGACATGGCATTCACTGTCAAAACGAGCAGCGTCGGCTGTAAACATGGGATTGTGTCCGATACGCTGAGGAACACAAGCTGACCAAAGTTGCCTCTTCCATTCACTCCCAAAACTTTCAAAACGAGTTTGTAGTTGGGTTCATGTTCATTGACCCGGTCATCTTGCCGACACATGTTGGTAGTTTAATGTTACTGTTAACTGTTGAGGTTGAGGGTTTTATTCATCTGTGTGTGGTTGATGCACGGCTAAATGTCACGGAGGGCTGACTAAAACTCATTTTGTCAAAGAATAGGAAACTGTGGTTTCAGAGACAAGGTCATGCTAACTTCTTTTACTGTGCACTTTTGGCCATTACATCATCGCTGTTATTACCCGCTCTGGAATAACCTTCCAAATTCATGTTAGTGTTTGACGTCATTCCTTGTGGGTTTGAATTGGGGATAGGGGTTGGATGATATGTTGATTAACACTCTAACTGTGAAAAGTTTTGTATTTTACAGACAAAACTAGTTGCGAATATTGGTGGCATCGTGTGTGTGCTTAATCCTGTCATTCTCCCAGAATGGATGGGAACAGGTCATACTGATGATATAAATTCAGTCACACTCGTTTCACTGACCGAGAGGTCCTACTATCCCCAACAGTGTTTTTCATCAAAAACTTTTCCAAGGGAAGTAAACTCCTGGGGTATTGAAGTGAACCAGTGAAACGCAGGACGGTAAGGGATATATGAGATTAATGTAGACTGGAATAGATTTTGTGGACGGATTTATAAATGACTAACAGTATTGGGATGGACGTGGCCCCTGCAGCTGCAAGTGATGTGTCTTTGTCTAATTCCCTTCGAGGATTGTGTTTGAATCGTTTGTAACTAAAGTTGATTGGCATCAGAACATTATTGCAATGTATTGTGCGATGCTTGAGTAAAAACGAAGGAGTATTTCTGCTGCTTTTGTTATGATTGATTGAAAGTTGTGTGCACACACACTGTTGCAATTTACATAGCCACTGGTGAATTAACAGAGAGAAAAATAAAGAAAAACGGTCATATAGGTTTTTGCATCCATGGGAGGTAAACGGAACCGACCAAACATACTGAGGCAGTAGCGCGACATGTCATGACAACCCCCCCTCCAAAAAAAAACCCAGCAACACACAAACAGCAAACCCAGCTTGCCACAACACAGTAAATTCTCCAATCTAAAACACTCAATTACGTGGTACTGTAACTATATATCTATACATTACTGATCCCTAGTGTCAGATGTAAAATAATAAACCAGTACTTTTGCGCGTTATCGCTTGTAACCTGTGTTTGTCATTTCGTATGAACAATATGTAGTACCAGCCTCGCTCACGAAGGCGCGCACAGTAAAAAACTTATGGACAGAAAGAAAGACATCCTCTCTACGTTGAGGTCCGTACGCCTCGTAGGTGGCGTTGTTGGTAGTAGCGGCGCTTGTAGAGGCGCTGACTCCAACGACGAGGTCCACGACAGGTAACGCGTGCTGTCGTGGCTCAGTCGTTGTGGTTCCTGCGACAAAGTTGGTGACAGCAGCGTTGACGTTGACAGTAGAGATGTCATGGATGCTGGCGGCGTTGCAGACAGGAACAGACGTGACGTCCAAGGACTGCCATTTGCAGTAGAGACTAAGTTAGGTTGGAGCATCGTCGGCAAGGCACCGCATTCCGTCGCTTTTGATGGTGTAGGCTCGTCCATGCACGTAGTCGTCAAGCCAGGATCAAGGAAAGAAGAAAGTGCAGCTCACGTCTACAAAATACAGGTGGATGAGGTATCGTGTACTGACCTACTACACGTTATGGAGAGAGACTTTGCTGATAGTGACACAGGATCCATGTCTCAAGATGATTTGAAGTTCATGAAGATCGTGAAGGAGAACGTGAAGGTCAACGAAGCTGGTCACTACGAGATGCCTCTGCCTTTTCGGCCAGAACAACCGTCTCTTCCTGACAACAGAGGTGCCGCAGTCAAGCGTCTCATGGGACTGAAACGCCAGTTTGAGAAGAAGCCTGGGTACCGTGAAGACTATATCAAGTTCATGAACGTGATTTTGGAGCGAGGTGACGCTGAACTGATTCCCAAGAACGAAGTCGAGGTCCCAAATCGCTGGTACATCCCACATCACGGCGTGTACAACGACAAGAAGCCAGGAAAGATTCGTGTGGTTTTTGACTGTAGTGCACGTCACCTAGGCACGTCCTTGAACGATCTTCTCCTACAAGGCCCAGACCTAATCAGCTCCCTTTCCGGCGTTCTCTGTCGTTTCCGCAAGGGTCCCATAGCATTTTCCTGTGACGTGGAAAAAATGTACCACCAGTTTCACGTCTCCGAGCCCCATCGAGACTTTCTGCGCTTCCTTTGGTGGAAGGACGGTGATACGAGTGGCCAGCCGCTTGACTACCGCATGAAGGTGCACATCTTCGGAGCTACATCGTCTCCAGGCTGCGCAAACTTCGGCCTCAAGCAGGTGGCAAAGGACAACGCCACAATCAGCGCCAAGGCATCAGCCTTTCTGCAGCGTGACTTTTATGTCGATGATGGACTTCAAGCCAAAGACTCTGTTGAAGAAGCAGCAGATGTGCTCATGAAGGCTAGAGAAATTTGTGAACACGGACAATTGAGGCTGCACAAGATAGTCTCCAACTCAAAGGAACTTTTAGAGTACTTCCCCGACTCTGAAGTTACGTCAACCAAGGCCACAGAACTCGCAGTCCCTTGTAGCACACCAGAAATTGAGCGGACTCTTGGCCTTCACTGGTGCACTGATGACGACACACTGGGTTTTACTGACAACCCCAGACTGGGTCCCTCGAACAGAAGAGGAGTTCTCTCTACAATTGCATCAGTCTACGACCCCCTTGGTTTTCTGGCCCCCTTTTTGCTGACTGGAAAATTGATCCTCCAGGAACTATGTCGCCAGGAGCTCGGCTGGGACGATCCGCTGCCACCATCGCTTCAAGAACGTTGGGAAGAGTGGCTGAAGGATCTATCCCGACTGGGTTGCGTCAAGGTACCCAGGAACTACTTGCCCACAGACTTTGGCACCGTGAAGAATGTAGAGCTACATCACTTCTCAGACGCGTCTACAGCAGGATACGGCCAGTGTTCGTACCTGCGCTTTGAGAATCATCTAGGCAACATTCACAGTATGCTTGTAGTCGCCAAAGCACGAGTGGCTCCGCTTCGACACGTCACTGTCCCTCGTCTGGAACTAACGGCAGCGGTACTTTCCGTCAAGATGGCAAGATTTCTTCAAGAAGAACTGGACTTTGAGAGCATTGAACATTTCTTTTGGACTGACTCTATGATTGTACTCGCTTATTTGAAGAACGAGTCCAAGCGTTTTCACGTCTTTGTCGCAAATAGAGTCCAACAAATACGTCAGTTCTCACAGGCCAGCCAGTGGAATCATGTTTCTACAAAGGAGAACCCAGCTGATTATGCATCACGGGGATTGTCTGTGAGTGACCTCATGACATCAGAGTGGTTCCATGGTCCCGCGTTCTTGAGCCAGTCCCTTCCGGAATCAGATGACTTTTTCGAGATCCCAGATGACGATGTTGAGGTGAAAGTGTGCAAGGCTACTACCTCTAAAGAAGTGTCTGTCCAGTCGTTTGAGCAGATCGCCCAACGATTCTCCTCCAAGACATCTCTGATAAGAGCCATGGCTGTTTTGGTACGCAAATGCAATGCCATTAAGGGGCACCAGTCATCTCCCCTTGAAGTGCTTGAAGTCACTGAGAAAAAGTTCATCGTATGTCTTCAGAAAGAACATTTTGAACGCCCAACGCCTTCTTTACGTAACCAGCTTCAGGCACTCAACGCTCACAAGGACGTTGATGGAATACTGAGAGTATACGGTCGCTCTCAAAATTCATCATCCTCTTCAGTTGACAAGTTTCCCATACTACTACCTCGAGACAGTCACTTCTCTTTCCTGGTGGCTCAGGACTGTCATGCTGCGATAGCCCACCAAGGGAGAATGTTCACGATCAACCAAGTACGAGCCAGCGGTTTCTGGATCATTGGCATTCGTCACGTCGTCTCCTCGTTGGTGCGCCGCTGTGTTCACTGCCGATGGCATCGCTCAGGGCCAGCTGGACAGAAGATGGCCGACCTCCCTCTAGAGCGCCTTGACCCATCCCCACCGTTCACGTACTGTGGCATTGACTGTTTCGGCCCATTTCACGTCAAAGATGGACGTAGGGAGGTGAAAAGGTACGGACTGATCGTGACGTGTTTTGCCTCTAGGGCAATCCACATTGAAACCCTGGATGACATGTCAAGTGATTCCTTCATCAACGCCCTACGCATTGTTGTCTCCATGCGAGGAAACATATCACGCATTTGGTGTGACAAAGGAACGAACTTTGTAGGTGCATGCAACGAGTTCAAACTGGCATGGAAGGAGATGGACTCTGAACGACTGACATCAAAGATGCTGGAAAGCAAATGTGAGTTCAAGTTCAACCCCCCTGCAGCTAGTCACATGGGTGGCGTTTGGGAGCGTCAGATCCGAACGGTACGCAGCATCCTGAATGGTCTTCTCAGAAGATCAGGCCAGCGTCTCACTACCTCATCACTTCGTACGTTCCTATACGAGGTGATGGCCATCGTGAACAGTCGACCACTGTCTGTCGAGTCACTGGAATCGGCAGATGGACCACGCCCTTTGACCCCTAACCACGTCCTCACCATGAAGTCAGGTGCCATCCTTCCGCCCCCTGGTGTGTTTGAAGATCCAGACCTGTACGCCAGGAAACGTTGGCGCTGTGTCCAGCGGATGGCAGACGAATTCTGGCTGCTATGGAAGAGCCAGTACCTTTCACTCTTGCAGAAACGTCGTGTCTGGCAACGTCCCCAGGCAAACGTACAGGTGGGAGATGTTGTTGTCTTGCATGACCAGAACTTGTGCAGATCAGAGTGGTGCATGGCTCGTGTAGTCGAAGTGATGCCGGGATCTGATGGACTGGTCAGACGAGTGAAAGTGCATGTTGGAACAAAGGATCTAGACAATCACGGCCGTCCCACTGGTGATAGTCGCATATTAGAGCGACCTATTCACAAAATGACTGTGTTAGTAGATTGTGAAAATCACAAAGACAAAGCTGTGTAAGTGAACTGAAAGAACATTGAACTTTGGAGTGTTTTTCCAATTTGACAGTTGTAGATTGTTGCGGTTTGTTTTTATATCAGATGATGTAACGGACATTTATGGTTTAAGTGGTGCGGTTTCTTTTATGCCGTCGAGTAATGACTAACGGCATTTAGTTGAAACGAGATGTGTTGAAACATTGAAAATGATTGAACCGTAATAGTGCTGTGTAAATGTTTTGCAACACAATGATTTTGAGTTGTAAATTGGAAATGTCTAAATCTGCGTTATTCTTCTTTTGATATAAGGAATATGTTTGTACAAAGGTTTTTGAAGTAAATTATATTAATATAATTTCCGGTGGGAGTGTGCATGCCGATGTGGCATGCATTCACCTATTTTTTGTTGTAATTACGTTTGCTCAAGTCATTGCACGATGTAAAAAGAAGTAAACCGTGTTTTTATTGTGGCACCTTGTTGTGACCCGTTTTGTGGAGCGTTAATATTTTTACGTGAAATTCACGTGCTCCTTGTTCAGTTGTTGTGACCTGGTTTTGGTCGGAGCGTCACAAACTGCGTCGTTTAGTCTTAGAACACCGTGAGATTCACGTGCTATTTTCCGTGTTTTGATTTTGAGGTGAGCCCTGCGAATCTGCGTTGCAAGTTTTAGAATACGTGTGACTCACGTGTTTTTAGCTTTGTGATGTCAGCTAGTTCCTTGTCTTCTTTCTGTTAAATATACCGTTTTAAGTTTTGAGCATGCACGGAGTGCGTGATCGGTTACTGATTGGTTGTAAAATAGTAGTTTCACCCGATTCTGTCTTAGGAATGTTGTTGGTTGGTCAATCCGGTGACCTTTGACTTTTGAATAACTATTCCATGTTAGGTTTTTGTTTCCATAAATACCGCTGCTTGACTCCTGTCTCGTCAGTCGATCTGAGGGTTTTAGGAAGCGTTTGGTTTTGATGTAAACGTATGAAGGTTATCAAGTGAACCAACGGAGTGTTTCTTATGTTTTAACGTCAACGTAATGTTCTTGGAGACAGTTGTTTCTCAAGTGTGAATCGTTTTGTGCCCTTCGTTTGTGAGGCAACACGTTTTTGGTACTGCTGGTCAACCCACACAGCGCATAAGGTAATTTTGTTGTTACTTGTTTGTGTTGTGTTTTGGTCGCCATTTTGTAATGACTTTGTGAGTTGTTTATGTATAACGTGAGTTGAAAGTCTGACTTGTTGTAGTGTTTCTTTATTGTGTGTTCAACTGTTCTAGTGTTGTGAACGTACAGCAATGTTTTGTAGACGCTAGAAAGTCGCTAATGTTTATAATGATAACTTGTGTTTTCTGTGGTTAACGAAGTTCGAAGTGAAACGTTTTCTCCGACTTTTTCAGCCTTACGTTAAAAGAATTTAGGTAAAAGAAGCTTGCGGTCTGTGGTGATCGTTTGTAAACGGGCTTATTTCTTGTAACGTTATTGAGGGAAAGTGGATGAGTAAATATCTTGTTTGTGACTTTGATTAACGCAGGAACGTTGTCGTTAGACTTTTTTGGTATGACAGTTTGCTTTGTATTCCTGGCCTGATGAGTCAACGTTTTTGTATTTTTCTGAAAGTAGCCATTTTGGTTTTAAACGTATGTATGCTAAGTTTCTTGAGTATTCTTAGTGCTTAAGGTATTGTTGAACGTACGGAACGTAATTCTTTATTGTTGAACGTACAGAACGTAACTCTTTATTGTTGTTGAAGGACTAACCAACGAGTGTTTGGTAATTGTAACTTTCTTGTCTGTTTGTCTTCGCCTGTCTTGTGATTGTTTACTTTTCTTGTATTTACTTCTCGTGTCTTGTTAATGCTTTTGATACTTTTGCCATGTCTAATAATTTGTTTTCTTTTCTCTTTTTCTTTCTGTCCATAAGTTTTTTACCGCAATAAGTAGTATCGCAATACGTAGTATCGCATTACGTGGTACTGTAACTATATATCTATACATTACTGATCCCTAGTGTCAGATGTAAAATAATAAACCAGTACTTTTGCGCGTTATCGCTTGTAACCTGTGTTTGTCATTTCGTATGAACAATATGTAGTACCAGCCTCGCTCACGAAGGCGCGCACACTCTGTGGTCACATCACCATGTGTTCTTCTCCCAATCTTATGCTGGGGGACTCGCCAGCATGCACATTTCATGTGAAAATCATTATTTTTATTCACAGCCAGAACAGTGCAGGTAAATAGTTGCATGCAGGAAACCACCATAAGCAGTTTTGTACAAGGTCAAACAACAATTCATTCACCAACCAGTACACTCAGGATAACAATTTACAAGCAGACCACAACCATTCAGAGATTACTGAGTTATTAAAAAATATATTTTATTCAACACCCAGAACATTTCATGCAAATATTCACACCCATTAAATATACAAATAACACTCCAGAAATAATGTAATTTTGATTGGAAAATGAAGTTGCAAATTGCACTAACAATTTCCTGGTCATTCAGTATGGTAAATTTAAAATGGTCTTTTTTGAAGGTCACAGGAATAAAAAAAGAAGGATAAAATGGTAATACATTTTTTCAAGTAACAGATCAACAAAGCACTCTGCATTCCCCGTAATGGACGGATAGCTGTGAAACAAGCACATAAAATCAAAAATCAGATCATATCAGGGAATGTACAATCGGATCAATCTTGCGTCAAATTAACACAGTTGCAATTTGTTAGTTTGTTTTTGCTTTTGCTACTTTCATTAAAACAAGTCTGTCACAATCATGATAGCTATTACTCCAGTGAAGTAAGACAGAAAATACAGAATGTGGTAAGTTAAATTCATCAATAGTCTGTTGCACGTTTCGTCGCATTCTAAAAATTCAGCCATCAACAGAAATGTCATGATCAACCTGCCATCTTGCAACCTCCACCCCAAATATTCACGATCACACAAAACAAATAAAGGCTGGGTAAAATGCCATCACTGCAAGAGAAACTACTGGTCAGACGGGCTGTCGTCAGAGTTGTCCAACGTGCGAAGCTGTCGTTCAATTTCTTGTTGTCGTATAGCGTTGGCCTGCAACTGTTGCTGAAGTCCCTCCATTCTGTGTGGGGAAAAAAACACCCAACAATTTAGAGCTCTAAATTCCAATCTCATGTACAACATGCATGCAAAAAGACCACTTTTGCTGAATTAATTTCTTGACACCTTTAATTGTCTGCAAAATAAATTCATCCAAAAATCCGAACAACTGAACAGAGTACATCATGTCAAATGTTTCCAAGTGGAAAGATGCTCTCATCCCAGCCTGGACACATCTGTGATGGTGTTCACGAAGTTACACAGGAAGGAAAACATCTTCAACTAGAAGAAGAAATCAAGATACATGTAGATCCTTGACCTACTGATCTTTGAAGTGGACCGAGAAACAAACCATAAATTGGTGCCATATCTTCAGATCAAAGAGACAACGTTTGACTGACCTATGTTCTTTTTTATGTTCATCATCTCCTATTTGTTTGTCAGTCCATTACATTGACTACTAGGTTGACGTACTTGTGTATATTTCATTTTGTCTATGATTAAATGTTGCACCTGGTTACCATATTCGTTTAAAGAAAGAAGAACATGATCATATTGCCGGTGAAATTAATCAAAACGCCTTTCCAAATCATTGACTGACCCTGACAAGGACCTAACAAACCAAATCCAAAAACAAAGAGACTGCCAACGTTCCAAAATTCAGAATCAAAAAACAAGAAAGGTAGGTTCTTGGAACGTTTGTTATTGACAAAACAATACGTTACAGTGCACAGACAAACAATTAGTGACAAACCAAAGCTGTATAATACTCAAAACTCGGTATAACGACGGAATTCCGGTTACATTTTCAAGGTCATTAGAGGTACCACTGTAGTCGGTTCTAGGCATAACTGTGCAAGACTCACTCTTTGACAGGTTGAGGATCTTCCTCTTCTCCCTGGTAGCTTCCAACTAGCGTCTCTGGATCTGAAACCAAGGAAACTCATCATTTATCCCAAACTGACCGCCAGGAAAGCAAATTATGTTCTGGTCTCCGAGCTGATCGAATCAGTGGAAGTAGCTTGATTTGCCATTACAAATTTAAACGGATAATGCTCAATAATGCCAGAACGTGCATGATAATTATTGATTTTCACATGATTGTTTCAATCATTTTAAAACAGCAAATATTAGTAATAAATGTTACTCAAAAATCTTGGTAGCGTACATAGTTACTGCGATAAAAGGGCTCCTTTGGGACAAGCAGAAAGTGCCCACAGACTGCAGGTGGCCTGGCATAGTTTTGGTCAAGATGACAGACAAACAAACTACACTATATGTGACCCTCCACCACGAAATGAGTCGCATGTCACCTCGCGCGGTTCTGCGCTAGGCTTAATATATAAGTCCGGGGAGTGCCTGGTAACAGTGTGAGGGTCACCTTAGTCACAGGCTTATAACTCAAACAGTTTTTGCTCTTTTCTAAAACGGGTTTCACCACTGGATAGAGCATAAAAACCTCTTTAGGAAAATGTAAAAATATGAAAATCATGCAAAGGTGACATGTGCGACTCATTCCGTGGTGGAGGGTCACATTTGTTCTTTACTGAGAGGTTTCCTCTCATCGGAGGGGCCTCACATCGCAGGTCACACCACTGTACTGGATTCACATGCAACAAGGTAATTCATCATGCTAAATGGGATGACTACATTTTCAGGAGTGGGTAAGGAGTTTGATCTCATTCCTTCTCTGAAAATCACTTGCACACAAATGTAATGAAAATTCAGAAGCCCAAGTTTCGGATTAAAGAAATAAACCTGCTTTCATTGTCTACCTGTAGGAAGAGAAGGCTTTTCATGACCTAGCTGTACCAAATTACTTCTATCAGTAGGTGCTATAAAAGGAGGCAACACTAATTCGGAAAAAATTAGAATTTCATGACCGGGCACCAAATTACTTCTACTTGTAGGTGATATCAAAGGAGGCTAAAATTAAAGTATGAAAAATTGATTCACACAAGTTGTGTACCTTGGTGATGATGGGAATAGTCTTCCTTCTCTCCTCTGACGCTCCCCGATCTCTTCGCATGCAATTTCCCATTACTGTTTCCGCTCAGCTTCACCTTTTTCTTCCCCGTCTTCTGCCCCTGGGGCTGAGACTTTGTCGCAGAAGCTGACTGGGTCCTGGCACTGCCAGCTTGGAATTTGTCCGTAGCACTTGGACCCTGGTTTTTACTGACGCTGCTGCTGCCTTTCTTGCTGTCATTGTTTGCGTCGTTCTTTGATTTCAACCCAAAATCAGGGCCTGTGGACATTTTTAAAGTTGTCGCCTCGCCATCGAACTCATCAGCCTTAGCGTCAGTTAAACACACTCCACCCTCCCCACCGGTCTGCACAAAATGGGCGCCCAGCCTCTCGAAGGAGAAGATGAGGTGATCAGCGGCGTACTCCTTCTCGTCCACAGACTGGGGGTCCTTGTCGTCCCAGGTATCCTTGATTGGCAGTTCCGACGCGTTGTGCGAGGAGTTGAGGTTTGCGTTGTTGTGGCTGAGGTCATGGTAAGACAGCGGGGAGTGGGGGCCGGACGACAGGAAGTAGCGCTGACTGGAGCCTGCTGGGGGACGCTGGCTGTACCCTAGTCCCCCTCCTCCTGTGTCGGTTCTCTGCAAAAGATTTTCAATTTTTTTCATTACATTTCATTTACTCTATTATCCCCATGCTGGGAAATTCGGGTTGCCTCCTCTTAGTGGAAAGCTAGCAGCAACAGAGTAGCGCTACCCAGGTGTGTGCGTGTTTAGGTGTATAATCAGCCACCTGCACTTATGGCAGTGTGACCCAGGTCTTTTACGTACCCCTGTGTTTGTGGGGATGACGTGAAGCAGAACAAAATGTAGATCATGTCCTATGAAACTGCATAGATCTACAACAGCCAAGAGAGAAGATCTGGCCAAGCCCCACTACCCTTGAGAACAAACTGCACAGTCTATGGAAGAATATGCCAGATGCTTGAAAATGGCCGGCTATGCAGATTGGAACAGATGCCTCAAGTCCATTTTCCCGTTCAATGTGTCTCGATTTCTTTAAAAGATGTATTTTTGTCACATAGTTAGACTCAAAACTATGTTGAAACAGTTATAATGTAGGCAATCTAACTGAAAAATCTCAACCCTATCAATCTTTTTTAATGAGCCTTATCTGTGCAAATGGTTACAAATGATAACATAATATATACATTTCCCCTCACTGTCACATCACCATGCAAGACTCACTATCTTTCACTTCATTTTTATTGCAAAACTGTAAATAAGTACATGAAGCTTTCTCTTTCTCTTTCGTTGGCCGAGCTTGTGGATACACATTCTCTCTCTCTCTCTGTCTGCCTGTCTTGTGTGCCTATGAGGGGCTTGGAGCCATGCGCAATCATGCATAGAAACTTCTAGCTCTATGTGTGTCTGTCAGCCTGTCTGTCTCTCTCTCTCTGCATGTTTGTCTTGTGTGTCTATGAATGGCTTAAAGGCACAGTAAGCCTCCCGTAAACCATCACAGAGCTCCCCGAGCGTCTACATACAGTACAAGCATATACTTCCATTTGAACGCTCACCGAACGGGAACATCCTGGCTGCTTTTTGTCGAGCGTGAGAAATTTTCAAAGAATTTATTTTCGTGGACTTGCTCCTCTACAACAATGGCGCCTCGTTTTGGTGCTGGACGGCTGTTATGAATATTCAATACCGGAAATCACGCCCGGACAGTAAGCCTCCCGTAAACCATCAGAGATACTGTCAGGCTTTTACACACTGACACAGTACAAACACCCTTCCATTTGAACGCTCACCAAACGGGAACATCCTAGGAGCCCTACGTAAAGAGCGAGCAATTTTTAAAGAATTAATTTTGCAGATTGTCTCGAACACTTTTTGGACCCATCCTGAACTCAGGTCAAAAATGAGTTACTTCCCTTCGGGTCTCATTCTATCGATGTAAACTGGCGATAGCCGTGGATCGATGATTATTTGGACCGTGGTGCGTTTTTGTGCTAGACCTAACTTATAAAATCTAAATAATAAATTGACAGCTTGTTACACAAACATTCGTTAATCATAAAAGAATTCTTTTTTCATCAAGACAAGATCAGTACAATTCGAAGTTGTGAAAGTTTGAAAAAAGAAAAGCCCGGAAGCAGGGTCACGCAAGGGTCGTAGCAGACGACGGTTTATGCATATCGCTGTTCCTCTCAACAGTCAAAAGCCATCGCTAGAGTTCTTGTGAACCACAGCCGTTTGTTTCGTGCATAAAAACGTGCTATTGAAGATAAGCTCACATCGAGTCGCATTCAAATGACTAACTGACGACTACATTGTGAAAAAGGGAAACTGGATCACACGGGTTCACGATGGCTCAGGGGTAAGATAAACCACGCAAAAATAAATTCTTTGAAAATTGTTCGCTCTTTACGGAGGGCACCTAGGAAGTTCTCAATCGGTGAGTGTTTAAATGAAAGGGTGTTTGTACTGTGTGTAAAAGCCTGACCGTATCTGTGATGGTTTACGGGAGGCTTACTGTGCCTTTAATTGGGGCGGGCATACAACCTTCTATCTCTATGTGTGTCTACCTGCCTGCCTGTCTATCTGTTCATGTCTCTCTCTCTCTCTCTCTCTCTCTCTCTCTCTCTCTCTCTCTCTCTCTCTCTCTCTCTCTCTCTCTCTCTCTCATCTCTCTCTCTACCACCTGAGCATTTACAGTCTATCAACATACAAATACACCAATGCTCTCTCTCTCTCCCACCTCTTCATATCACACTTTGGCATACACAAACACATTGTATCTCCCACCTGATCTTTGGCAGTGGAGTGCAGCACAGGGTTCCAGGTGACGTGCTGGGCATGGCCGGCCTGGTGGGGGGCAGAAGTTGCAGCAGGGGCGTGCTGGCTTGTCATGCCGAACCGCTCCAAGCGAGATACCTGAGCTTTCAGGTGAGCGATCTCTGAATCCTAGCAGCAAAACAAGGCGAGATTTCAAATGCCAAGTTGTTTTTTGTTTTGTTTTTTCTTCCTTAGTTGTTTGTTTTTGCTACTTAATAACTACACATTAACAGAGTAAAAATGCTTCAAATTTCATCAACAAACCTTTGGGAAAATGGCTTCATTAATGCTGTAAATGACCAGTTGCTCTTCATCATATTTTTGATGTTGGAATGGAAAGTACTTATATGTGATATGACACTGATACGGCTGTACATCCTTTCTTATGTTATAACCTAAATATATACCTGAATGATGTGATGTTGTTTGGATCTGGATCATTTTTAAGCAACTTTTAACATATATATGTATATGTATAGGTTACAACACGAGTGGTTTTTTATATGGCTTGTATTTCAGTCAAGACCCAGCGGATGAATATCATCGGGAGACACGAGCCTCTGGCGAGTGGCTCTCGATTGATATTCCCGCTGGGTCTTGACTGAAATACAAGCCATATAAAAAACCACGAGTGTTGTAATCTGTATATCCCATTCTACCATCAAACACAAAGTGTAGACTACTAGCGGCACTGTTGCGATCTGTGCAGGGTAAAACTGTTGCCAGCGAGACTTAGCCCTTTTGCAACCTTAAACTAAGTGACCGTCGCTGAAAAAATAAAACGAATGAGTGCATCGATAAGTACGCGGTAACACTACTTTCAGACCATTTAAAAGCTTTAAGTAAAGGTTCATAAGTTGCAAGAAAGTAATGAAGTCGAATAGAAATTAATTTAGTTGAAGCGCAC
This sequence comes from Littorina saxatilis, assembly GCF_037325665.1. NCBI lineage: Eukaryota > Metazoa > Mollusca > Gastropoda > Littorinimorpha > Littorinidae > Littorina > Littorina saxatilis. Next base: position 27,135,885 of record NC_090259.1, read on the forward strand.
AATTCTTTTGTTTTGCGTTTCAGGTCGGCACGGCGAAACGGGTTTGGGCGGTACCCATTTGGCTTACTCGATTCAGAATCGATTCCACGTTGTTTTTCTCGAACGTGTGTAATTAGGCTTATTGACAGAGAAGCAAATTTTAGGGAACAAATATGTAGGTTTAGATTTAACCATTTGCTCCCTATTTGAAATGTATCTACGTGATAAACTGTTTTGCGAGTGTGTTTGCATGGATGAACTTAAACTGGTATGGGTGCGGTGAGGAAAACGCGACCGACACGTCTGTGAAGGAATATGACTGGATTACGGAAAAATATGTGGACTTACTGCAGAGCCAGGCAAAAGAGTAGACTTGCTCGCAAAACACGTGAAACAGCCGATGTTTGATAGCTGAAGGCGCACACCAAAACACACTACCGACAGATTCTCAAAAGTCGTCTGCTAACGATGCAAGGGGAGGGTACTCGTGTTTTTGTTTTGGTTCGCTAGCATCTGGTTATCTTGTAAGTTGAATGTTCGTTTTTTTCGACCTGCATTGCTTTCATAATGAAAGAAACTTTTGCTTATTGCATCTCATACATCAGATCAGTTCTGAGATTCATTTTTGCGTGCAACTGATATGGTTTTCTGAGCCGTGCAATACGATTTTAGAACTTCATACAAATGTGTCACATTGTTCGGCGCGAGGTCAAAGGTCGGGAGGAAAGTAGTCCTTTGCCCAAATCGGAATCTGCACTATCATATATTTTTTGGAGTCCATGATGTATTTATTGAGCTATAAAAATACAACATATATACCCATACTGAAGTAACAGAGACAAAGAAGGGAGGTCATGGGATATATATATATATATATAGATTCCATGCGCCTATGAGCCCGCGTGTCTGCTTGTGAGGTAATGTGATATGAATGGAGAGAGAGAGAAGAGAGAGAGAGAGAGAGAGAGAGAGAGAGAGAGAGATATTTGTTTTGATATTGTCGTCCTAATCTTGACTATTATGAGTGGAATATTTGCGCCTCGATATTTTATTTATGTTCTTACGTTTTATGTTGTATATTGTAATGCTGTATACACCACATCTGAGTTTCTCCTCGTTGAGATAATAAAATGTTCTATGTCTATGTCTATCATAAGACTGCGAGGTTGTTCTATAATTTTGGTTCTATTATCTGTCCTCAATGGTGCATGATGAATCATTTTATATTTATTTATTTTATTTTATTTTATTTTATGCAATTTATATCGCGCACATATCTCAACCACGGATTCAAGGCGCAGGGATTTATTTATGCCGTGTGAGATGGAATTTTTTACACAATATATCACGCATTCACATCGGCCAGCAAACCTCAAGCCTATTAGGGCGAGCATTCACCTTTCACGGCCTATTAGTCCAAGTCACACGGGTATTTGGTGGACATTTTTATCTATGCCTATACAATTTTGCCAGGAAAGACCCTTTTGTCAATCGTGGGATCTTTAACGTGCACACCCCAATGTAGTGTACAGGACATGTACATGAAGCATAAGTATATGAAGCAAACTTGTATGTGTGTGTGTCACGTACGGTACAGCCAATCAATGTTTGTGGGCAGTGGGGTGTTTGCCAAATGGCGACCTTTCATAAAGACCACCTGTCTGTAAAGAACACTTTTGCTCAGTCCCTTCACTGTATTCCATCCGGTGGCGAGTTTTGCAATCTCAGCTGAACTTTTCTCGGAGTGCAAAGAGTAGCATAATTATATACTTGGGGGGGAGCACACACTTTTTCTAATTCTCTCATTTATCCTTTCTTCTGTCTTGTAAATTGTGGCATGCATTGCAATATATATAACTATTGAGAGATGCCCGGCAAAACACACTGAAAACACCAGTTCCGAAAGGCAGGGAGGGCCACTTATCACGCACTCTGAACAGTGCAGAAAACTTTCTCAGTTTTTACCCTCTTTGCTATCTCTCTAGAGCGCGCTGCTCGCGGCATACAGAACCTTATCAACACAGCTAACAGAGAGGGCCACGCTAGCTGCAGACAAAGAAAGAGTGGTCTGGCCGTATTTCAGGCGCCACTGTGGATGGGAGGGGTAGGAGGGAAATGGGGGAGGAAAAGGTAAATAGGCGGGAGGGGAGTGGTTCTTGCCAATTATTTTTAGCTGGAGCCAGCCTGGAGCAGACAGTACCTGTAATGAAATACAGTGCCTTGGGTGGCCTTTACAGACAGGTTCCACGGTATTTTCTTTTTCTCAGTATTTTTAAGGTGCTTAAAACTACAGTGGGATTTGCGTCATACAAGTCAATCCTTTTTACTCACACAAGTTATTCAATTTCTCATCTGACTGCTACATACCTTTTGAAAAATGGCTTCGTTAGCGCTGCGGAGGACCTCTTTGCGTGAGGACACTTCGTTGCGCAGGGCCTCCAGCTCAGAGCGGGCGGTGTCCAGACGCTGACGATAGAGACGCTCGTTCTCCGCCATCTGCTGTGCCTGATCCTCTATCTTGTCCAGTGCCTCTGACAGCTGCCCTGCCGCCTCGTTCCGCGATGACTGAACCGCCTCCATCTGTACACACAAGTCTCACTTATTGCAAAATTATGACGAGCCTACCTGAGGAAGTGAAATCTAATTGTAGTTTTATCGACCACAATGTAGAGAGGAAAGAGATTACGTGATAGAGCAAACGCGGGAATATGTCTCTGAATGTTTGGATTCCGTCCTGTAAAGATGTATTTGGTGCACTAGGTAGCTGTCCTCCCTTGCTATCCTTCTAACCTTCCTCTGCCTTTCGCTTTCACAACTTGTAGTTGTAGGTAAAGTACGTTCAGTGACGTATTCCCGCGTTCGCTCTTTCACGTGACCCGTTCTTCTCGGAATTATGGGAGATAAAATTGGTGGTTGATACTAAGAGAGATGTAAGTTATCGGTTGTTAATCCATATACAGTAGTCAGTTAGTGGTTGTTAATCCAAAGACAGTTGTCTGTAAGATATCAGTGGTCAATCAAGTTCAATGGATGCAGAGTTACATTGTATTTGATTTGTTCCTGCGGTCCATCCATGACAAGCATCAATCGTGGAAGCTGAAAACAATACAGAGCTCAGTGAATGTAGCCAGAAACAGTGCAACCATGCAAGTGTCACCTATAAGCATGACTTGCTCAACAAGTTTGTACAGCCAGTACCCACCTCCGCTCTGTGTTTCTCTGTCAGCTCATACCAGGTCTGCCTGCTTCTGTTTGCTCTGAGCTGCTCAGTGCAGGCCTAATCACAACTTGCACAACAAAGACAATCAAGTCTCTACAGCCAGTCTACTACTCTCTGTGTTTGTCTGTCAGCTGGGCGATTAAGGTCTGGCGACTACAAGTCTCTACAGTCAGTACCAACCTCCGCTCTGTGTTTGTCTGTCAACTGGGCGATTAAGGTCTGGCTACAACAAGGCTCTACAGTCAGTACCAACCTCCGTTCTGTGTTTGTCTGTCAGCTGGGCGATTAAGGTCTGGCTACAACAAGGCTCTACAGTCAGTACCAACCTCCGCTCTGTGTTTGTCAGCTGGGCGATTAAGGTCTGGCGACTACAAGTCTCTACAGTCAGTACCAACCTCCGCTCTGTGTTTGTCGGTCAACTGGGCGATTAAGGTCTGGCTACTACAAGGCTCTACAGTCAGTACCAACCTCTGCTCTGTGTTTGTCTGTCAGCTGGGCGATTAAGGTCTGGCTACTACAAGGCTCTACAGTCAGTACCAACCTCCGTTCTGTGTTTGTCTGTCAGCTGGGCGATTAAGGTCTGGCGACTACAAGTCTCTACAGTCAGTACCAACCTCGGCTCTGTGTTTGTCTGTCAACTGGGCGATTAAGGTCTGGCTACAACAAGGCTCTACAGTCGGTACCCACCTCGGCTCTGTGTTTGTCGGTCAACTGGGCGATTAAGGTCTGGCTACAACAAGGCTCTACAGTCAGTACCAACCTCTGCTCTGTGTTTGTCAACTGGGCGATTAAGGTCTCAGGCTACAACAAGGCTCTAGAGTCGGTACCCACCTCGGCTCTGTGTATCTCTGTCAGCTGGGCCAGGTCTTTCTGCATCTGTTTGGTCTGAGCGGCCAGCTTAGCCTCAGCCTGTGCAACGCGGGCCTTGCACGCCCCCAGGTCGCCTGACAGCCGGGCGGTGTTCTGCTCCTTGCTGCGTTGTGTGGCACCCACCACGTCCAGCTCTCGCGCCACCCGTTCCGCTTCCCGCCGTGCTGCCGCTAGCTCGCGTCTCGTTGCTAGGAACTCTGCATGCTGCGTCTGCAGTTGTTCCCTTCAGCGAGGAAAAAATGTGCCAGTTATACAGACAGTGCAATTATCTTTTGTTCAGGCAAGGCAGACCTGTTTACCCCCATAAGTGTTTTGGAGTAATGCTCAGCCCCAAAAATAGTAATCCTGGCACAAAAATAGTAATCATCCAGCATTCGTCGCCAATTACAACGCACATGACAACTGTGTCTGCGAAACGCAATCATGCACATATATCCATCATTCACAAACAAAACACATCAGTCAGTTTTTGTAGTCATCATAATTTCAACGAAGATCACATCAAAAGCACATGCATCACTGATTCTTTTTCTTTTGCTCGTAGTAGGCCTTTTTCAGTGTGTCAAGCGTTTCTCTACTGTACTTGCGCTTGCCGAATGAGTGAGGGCGAGACTTCACCACTAGAATAAGGCTCTCCAGCGTCTTATCAGACAGACATGATCTCTGGTCAGTCCTGTGCTTTTTCACCCCATTTTGCCATTGAAAAACAATGCCAAACATGTGAATTGATTATTAAAAAAAACAAAAAAAACATTTTTTTTATTTATGAAAATCGTAGTCTTGACACGGATAGCGGAATGGCGTATTTTTTGCAGAAAATCGTAATAAATTACGCCAAAATCGTAAGGGTAAACAGGTCTGGCAAGGTCTTCATATCAATCATACACCAAGGATTTTTCAATTTACATTTTTTATTTTTTGATCTTTGGAATCAAAATTTCTTTACTGTGAAATCTGTATTAAAAATAACAATTATTATAGTACCCCCACAAAAATAAACAAATTACCCAAGCTAAATAATCAAAGACAAAGCCGTTCCAGAGCCCTGCCTATAGCTGCTCATGATTTTTCCTTTCTGTTATGCAGCACCTTTAGGTGTGATAGTGAAATGGTTTCCATGTTTGATAACTTGTTTGATTATCCAAACCAAATGTGCAAGCAAGGAGCATACACACATGCAGGCACAACAAGGCAGAAACCTAAGTTACAGTGGAACTCCCCTTTTTAAGACTTTAAGACCCCCCAATTTAAGACTTCCTCCCTTTTAAGACCTTGTTTTTTCAGATGTTCTGTTCATAACCTCTGTAAATTTACCTCCATTTTAAGACTCCCTCCTTTTTAAGACCTGATTTTCTCAGATTTTTTAAGGTCTTAAAAGGGGGGTTCCACTGTATTCAAATGTGTAAACTGTACATTCTCTCAAAAATGCTTTCCCCAGTCCTTACGAGCAAAAGCCCTGACGTAATCTATCTAAAGCATTCCTTTCATAAGATTAACTATATTTACTGTATAACCTATTTTGTTTGTTTGTTTGTTTGTTTGCTTAACGCCCAGCCGACCACGAAGGGCCATATCAGGGCGGTGCTGCTTTGACATATAACGTGCGCCACACACAAGACAGAAGTCGCAGCACAGGCTTCGTGTCTCACCCAGTCACATTATTCTGACACCGGACCAACCAGTCCTAGCACTTACCCCATAATGCCAGACGCCAGGCGGAGCAGCCACTAGATTGCCAATTTTAAAGTCTTAGGTATGACCCGGCCGGGGTTCGAACCCACGACCTCCCGATCACGGGGCGGACGCCTTACCACTAGGCCAACCGTGTCGGTGTGTATAACCTATGGTTGTCGCACTAGGCTACAAAACGCAAACTGAAAATGTACTAAAAAATAAGTAGGTCACCTGGTAAGCCTCAGCTCTTGTGTCACTTCGACGTTCTCATGTTTGTGCTCATCCAGTTGCTGTTTCTGTCGAGCATTTGTCTGTCCAATACAAATGAAGATGAGCTTATAGTAACAAAATCTTGCACACAAAAACAACAACAATAAAAAATCCCAGAGAAATTTGCAAAATGTATGTATAATAACATCAAACACATACAGCCATCTCTCTCACTCATGTTTCTCTGTATGCCTTTCTCAATCTCTCTCTCCCACACACACACACACACACACACACACACACACACACACACACACACACACACAGAGGGACAAACAAAACATAACATGGTTAGAAGGCTTAACATGCAACTGCCAAATGAAGAAACTGCAGTTCTGATATCAAAACCCAGCCTTGGCAATGCAAGGCTAACCAGAATTTGAAAAATAAAACCACAGCACAAATCAGATGAAACAAAAGTCCAAACTTTGATGCTACCAATGAACCCCTCCATTGCCTTTAATTCACTTCATACCAAAACAAATTCATCTGAAGACAACAAAGCTGTGCAAGTACAACAGAAGCACCATACCCACTCATAAACCATCACATTACCCAATATTGACAGACTGTGTGATGATATCTTCTGCTATGGTCTATTGAGACAGTGATATCAAAATCGAGACCGGAGGTCGAGATTTTGATATCATGATGCCGGAAGCTAGTCCACTAATTGGCAGAAAATTCTCACGCCTGGGATCTGAAAATGGGAGTCCTCTGCTGCCAGTGTACAAAATGGCAAAAGGAAAATTGACAGAAAATTCTCACGCTTGGAACCTTAAAACAAGTCGCGTAAGGCGAAAATACAATATTTAGTCAAGTAGCTGTCGAACTCACAGAATGAAACTGAACGCAATGCCATTTTACTCGTAGCATCGTCAGGCCACCGCTCATGGCAAAGGCAGTGAAATTGACAAGAAGAGCGGGGTAGTAGTTGCGCTAAGAAGGATAGCACGCTTTTCTGTACCTCTCTTTGTTTTAACTTTCTGAGCGTGTTTTTAATCCAAACATATCATATCTATATGTTTTTGGAATCAGGAACCGACAAGGAATAAGATGAAAGTGTTTTTAAATTGATTTGGACAATTTAATTTTGATTATAATTTTTATATATTTAATTTTCAGAGCTTGTTTTTAATCCGAATATAACATATTTATATGTTTTTGGAATCAGCAAATGATGGAGAATAAGATAAACGTAAATTTGGATCGTTTTATAAATTTTTATTTTTTTTTACAATTTTCAGATTTTTAATGACCAAAGTCATTAATTAATTTTTAAGCCACCAAGCTGAAATGCAATACCGAACCCCGGGCTTCGTCGAAGATTACTTGACCAAAATTTGAACCAATTTGGTTGAAAAATGAGGGCGTGACAGTGCCGCCTCAACTTTCACGAAAAGCCGGATATGACGTCATCAAAGACATTTATCAAAAAAATGAAAAAAACGTTCGGGGATTTCATACCCAGGAACTCTCATGTCAAATTTCATAAAGATCGGTCCAGTAGTTTAGTCTGAATCGCTCTACACACACACACACACACACACACGCACGCACGCACACACGCACGCACATACACCACGACCCTCGTTTCGATTCCCCCTCGATGTTAAAATATTTAGTCAAAACTTGACTAAATATAAAAAGAGTACTGCTGTGTATAAAAAAAAAGAAAAGAACGTGGACTTACAGTTTCCAGTTCATCCACTTTGGCCATGGTGGCCTGCAGCTCCACCTGTTGTCGTCGTGCCAGTTGCTGCTGTTGTTGTAGTTGTCGACTGGTGTCCACCAGCTCCCTCTTTGTGTCCTTCAGTCGGTCGTCCAGGTCAGCAATCTAAAGCACAGCAGTAGGTCAAGGTCATTAAGTGGCATCACAAAGTTCTGTAGACAACACCTATACCAGCTGCTGGGCAGAAGCTAAATCAGAAATAAGATAGTGGTACCTGTGATGAAAGGACACCCTGTAGACAACACCTATACCAGCTGCTGGGCAGAAGCTAAATCAGAAATAAGATAGTGGTACCTGTGATGAAAGGACACCCTGTAGACAACACCTATACCAGCTGCTGGGCAGAAGCTAAATCAGAAATAAGATACCGTGGTACCTGTGATGAAAGGACACCCTGTAGACAACACCTATACCAGCTGCTGGGCAGAAGCTAAATCAGAAATAAGATACCGTGGTACCTGTGATGAAAGGACACCCTGTAGACAACACCTATACCAGAAATAAGATACCGTGGTACCTGTGATGAAAGGACACCCTGTAGACAACACCTATACCAGCTGCTGGGCAGAAGCTAAATCAGAAATAAGATACCGCGGTACCTGTGATGAAAGGACACCCTGTAGACAACACCTATACCAGAAATAAGATACCGTGGTACCTGTGATGAAAGGACACCCTGTAGACAACACCTATACCAGAAATAAGATACCGTGGTACCTGTGATGAAAGGACACCCTGTAGACAACACCTATACCAGAAATAAGATAGTGGTACCTGTGATGAAAGGACACCCTTGGGACCAGCAAAACGTGTCCCGACATTGCATAATCCTGTCTATATTTTGGTAGAGATGATACACAAAGGGACCTCAGAATGTGTCCTTTTAAGGGAGGTGTCCTCTCATCAGAGGGGCCACACATCGAAGGTACCACTGTACATGATAATGGTCCCCACATATCGGTTTATAGTCTCTGGTTTCTTTCTGCCAATTACTGTATTTTAGACCAGGTTTGGCTGGGTGCACGTCGTTACAGAATTTCAATATATTTCCACAGATTTACCGTATTTTTGTAAGATCCCAAATTCTTATATTTGAAGAAGAATTGGTTTGGAAAAAGGCTGGCATGATCACTTTAGGGACTTTGTAAAGGCAACAGAACTCTGTATTGTGTTCCTTGATGTCAGCCTCATATTTTTTTCAAGACTCAAGACTCAAAGACTCAAAATGTTTACTGTCCTCATAAAAACAAGGAAAATTGTCTTACAGTGTCAGGCGATCACAGACATAAAAACATCACATGTATTAAGAATTAAACGATTGCACTTAAAACTAATAACTCTAGCCCGCTTCATATTTGCTGTAAACTTAGAATTAGAATTGCATTAAAACACATGTAAGCATCCTGAGCGTCTCTGTGTAGTGTAGTGATAAACACATGTTGCATGCGCTGGCTGGCTTCATTTTTTTTTTTTAAAGTGTGTAAAATGCCACATATCTGTGCTCTGCATTCCTTGAAAACCCTCAACCTCAACAGACAACAGTAACATTAAACTACCAACATGTGTCAGCAAGGTGATAGGGTAAAAAAACATGAACAGATCAATTACAAACTCGAGCTGGCTGGCGCAAACACTTTTTGTGAAGGTGTGTAAAAATCCACATACCTGTGAAGTGCGTTCCTTGATCTCAGTCTCGTATTTGTGTAGTGTGCTGTCCACACGTTGCATGCGCTGGCTCATCTCGTCGTGCGTTTCATGGATTGTACTCTCCAATTGCTGCATCTGTATTAATCAACATATTCAGAAAGAGTGTGACATGTGACAATTCATTTAATTTTATCCCATACTTTAGCATCAAATAGCTGGGAAATTTGGGTCACTTTCACCCAGTGGAAAGCTAGCAGCAACAAAGTTGTGCTACCGAGGTGTGTGCATGTTGATCTGTGTCTGTCCCAGCTTGGATTTGAACCTGGCTGTTACCCGAGGATGCAGGTTCACTCTGTGCTCTACCACCCGAGCTACATGACCCCCGTGCCTACCAGAAATGCCTTGATGTTTGTATCTTCTTCTCCTTCGCTAAACTAACTTACACACGATAAACCTGAGAGTAAAAAGCTCAGGAACGCAGATGAAGGTATTGCATGGATGGTTGGTTGTGTCAATACTACTGTTAGCGTCACAAGTTTTTCATGCTCAAATTTAATATGTACAGGAAAAACCCCTTTTAAAAAAAAACCAAATCTGATAAAATTAGGTCTTAAAAGGGTGGGAGTCTTAAAATGGAGGTAAATTAGCAGATGTTATGAACAGAATGTCTGGAATTTAAGTAGGGTCTTAAAAGAGAGGAAGTTTTAAAATGGGGGGGGGGGGGGGGTCTTAAAACGATCGAGGGTTCTACTGTATTTCAGTTGGAGAAACTTGTCATTTGAGCACTTTTTGAGAACAGACTATGACCTTGCTACTGTGAGCTTGGTACTTGAGCATGGAACAGAGAAAAAGTGTGCAGAAATGCTGGTTACCGTGGAGACACGTTCGTGCAGTTCTCTCTGCCGCTCCTCAAGGGCACCATGGAGTTCAGACAACTCCACACTCTTCTCGCTCAGCTCGTTCTGAGTTTTCCTGCAAAATAACATGGACATGCACTCCGATCTCTATAACAATAATCAGGCTGGGGAACTACTGTCTTGAAAAAAAGCTGAAATAGGCCAGCATCCAAGGGCGAAATCAATTTTGGGCATTTCTGGGGGGTATCAGGAGGCCTCTTCTGGCAGGAAATTTCGTTAACGCAAAACATGGATTGGGCCAAATTCAGAACAAACTGTACTGAGCTTGATTGTTTTGGGATTTGTTTTCCTCAGAGATTATTTTTCTTCCTCAGAAAACCAATCAGGTTTCCTCTGAAATGTGCAGATCCGAGGAGCATTCTCTAGCCTGATCTATGTCAATCATGCAAAGGACACTGGTTATCTCCATCACTGCTGCCAATTATTTCACATTATGTCATGCTAACAGCTGCATGAAATGTTCTCACAAACAATTCTCACTTGAAGAACCATGCTGAACATGCCTTTCCCCTTTGCTTTTTCTTGGCCCAAAGAGAGCGAAATAATTCGGAAACAACGTCAAACAGAGAGGAAATGACGTAGAAGTATACTTGACACTATATAAGAGATGCAGTTTTACTTGACTCACCACTGACTGTGGCAAAATGTGAAATTTACATTCAAAAAGGTGCAATCTGACAGAAATCTGAGCACATTTATAGGTTTCTCATTTAGAAATGTTTAGAAAATCTGCAATTTACGGAAAAGTGGGAGCCCTGAGTTCTGTCGACCTTCTCTCACCTGAGAATTTCTCGCGTGTCATGGAGAATTTGCTCCTTGGCCTTGTTGTCAAAGTTAAGTCGCTCAACCCTTTCCTCCAACTGTGACTTGCTCTCATCCAGCTGCTTCATCTCTCGCTGAAACCGTGGAACGTACGTATACCATGTTGATCTTAAGTTTGTCACAATGCCGTCAGTGAAACAACTCACAGTTTTACTCCAGCACAGCATTTCATATAACTAATGGCCAGATGTGCAGCACACATGTATGGAATAAACTGATACAGTGGAACCCCCCTTTTAAGACCTCCCAAAATCTGACAAAATCAGGTCTTAAAAAACAAGGAGTCTTGAAATGGGGGATAAATTTACACAGGTTATTAACAGAACATCTGAGAAAACAAGGTCTCAAAAGGGAGGGAGTCTTAAATTGGGGGGTCTTAAAATGGGGGTTCCACTGTACCTGCGATACGAGGCCCCTCAAAAGAGAGGACACCTTCCAATGAAGGACACCTTTTGCAGTCCCTTGGTTTATTGACCAAAACATGCGGTGTAAGGACACTTTCAGTGGGTCCCAATTAGCGTCCTTTCATCAAAGGTACCAGTGTACTGTCAGTCTAGCGATGACAATTTCAGTCTACAACAGCATTTAGCGTACATAGTCGTAAGACGTGCAGCACATACATTTTGACTACAAAGTCATCCAATCGAAGGGCCAAAGAGATCAGAATTCTGAAGTTGTCATCATTTACTTCTTAAAGGTGGTCGTCTACATTTTTGCTTTTTTACATTTAGTCAAGTTTTGACTAAATGTTTTAACGTAGAGGGGGGAATCGAGACGAGGGTCGTGGTGTATGTGTGTGCGTGCGTGCGTGTGTGTGTGTGTGTCTGTGTGTGTGTGTAGAGCGATTCAGACTAAACTACTGGACCGATCTTTATGAAATTTGACATGAGAGTTCCTGGGTATGAAATCCCCGAACGTTTTTTTCATTTTTTTGATAAATGTCTTTGATGACGTCATATCCGGCTTTTCGTGAAAGTTGAGGCGGCACTGTCACGCCCTCATTTTTCAACCAAATTGGTTGAAATTTTGGTCAAGTAATGTTCGACAAAGCCCGGACTTTGGTATTGCATTTCAGCTTGGTGGCTTAAAAATTAATTAATGACTTTGGTCATTAAAAATCTGAAAATTGTAAAAAAAAATAAAAATTTATAAAACGATCCAAATTTACGTTCATCTTATTCTCCATCATTTTCTGATTCCAAAAACATATAAATATGTTATATTTGGATTAAAAACAAGCTCTGAAAATTAAATATATAAAAATTATTATCAAAATTAAATTGTCGAAATCAATTTAAAAACACTTTCATCTTATTCCTTGTCGGTTCCTGATTCCAAAAACATATAGATATAATATGTTTGGATTAAAAACACGCTCAGAAAGTTAAAACAAAGAGAGGTACAGAAAAGCGTGCTATCCTTCTTAGCGCAACTACTACCCCGCTCTTCTTGTCAATTTCACTGCCTTTGCCATGAGCGGTGGACTGACGATGCTACGAGTATACGGTCTTGCTGAAAAATGGCATTGCGTTCAGTTTCATTCTGTGAGTTCGACAGCTACTTGACTAAATGTTGTATTTTCGCCTTACGCGACTTGTTTCAATAATCTTATGGTTAGATTTCGATACAAAATTATGTCAAATGATGAATGAACCATGGGGAAAAAAGTTATAGAAAAAAAAATATATGTAAAAAAAGATTTTATATTTGGGTAGCGTGACTCACGTTTCCAATATTTTGTTTTCTGTTTGCTGAGAACATGTGCTTTGCCTAAAACCTAAAAATACTGACCAATCAAATTCATGTCACTGTGCTTATAGCCACGCCCAAACAAGTGCAGCAACAGTTTGACACTGGAGCGCTGTCCACGCTTTTTTTTAAACGCACGAAATGCACGGGATTTGAGAGGAGTTTTGCGCTTGGCATTTTCCATATAAGGATATCCTACTATGAGTACTACGCTGGAATACTACAATGAATTTTCAAACGGCTACACTGGTTTCGTCTTTCCTGATCGAAAGGGGGGTGTATTGTTGATATTTGTAGATAACAAACTCTGCATTTTAATGGTCAAATGGCGATTTCGGTATAAAAATGTAGACAAGGACCTAGGCATAGTCTTTCCTGTGTAAACTATTTGACAATACCATCTCTAACAGGATATCAACAATCCTTCCACTTGCAAACATACCAAAACTCAACAGCCAGGGTGCCTTCTGGGCACAGTGGGGATGTTTTGATGAATCAACATTTCTCAATGGACCCTATAGTTCTTTCTTTATTTGGTGTTTAACGTCGTTTTCAACCACGAAGGTTATATCGCGACGGGGAAAGGGGGGAGAGGGGATAGAGCCACTTGTCAATTGTTTCTTGTTCACAAAAGCACTAATCAAAAATTTGCTCCAGGGGCTTGCAACGTAGTACAATGTATAACCTTACTGGGAGAATGCAACTCTCCAGTACAAAGGACTTAACATTTCTTACATACTGCTTGACTAAAATCTTTACAAACATTGACTATATTCTATACAAGAAACACTTAACAAGGGTAAAAGGAGAAACAGAATCCGTCAGTCGCCTCTTACGACATGCTGGGGAGCATCGGGTAAATTCTTCCCCCAGTGGCAATAATTGTTAAATTTAGTCACCAAAATCTTTTACTGTGCACAGAAAGCCGTCAGACTGTTGATTGTTGGTAAGTGTCCCAGTGGAGGGATGGTCTCATTCAACCTTAAATTGGCTAGCTACATGGTTTAACACTTTCTACTCCAGCTATGTTGACCAAGTTTTTTTTTAGCCGAGACCAGCTGTGCTGCAGCGGGTCACTCAGAATTGTGGTAACTCAGTGTAGTGACTCAGTGTATCAACACGCTGGAATGCAGGCGTTAGATGGACGTTACAGGAAGCGACTGAAGCTGACAGTCTGAGCGGATATATCCATACCTGGTCAGATAGAGCCATACGAGTGGGTTCGGATATATCCGTACCTGGGAGACAATGAGTTATAAGGGGAGAGAAAAGCAGGGAAGATGGACCCATACCTGCATTCTGACTTTGTCCACATCAAGCTGCTCAACCAGTGACCTCTGCTGCTCAAGGTCGGCATCCTTGTTCCTCACAGTGTCTTCAAGGTCACCCACTGAAATACAGAATCACCGTTTTAATCATTTTTGCCAGAGATTCTAAAAGGAATTGCAGTGGTCATCATGCACTCATACTTTGGACAAGTGTTAGGTAATCGACTCATTGTTAATGGAAAGGCAACCAAACCTTCACCTGAAACATCTTTTTTTGTATGATTCAGCATGTACCTGCCTGCATGCGTATCGATAACAAACCACTTGACCTTCAAGGTCACAGGCTTATCAATTCATCTTGTTCATCTGGTGTCATCTCTTGCCTATGTGGGTGGGTGGCCGAGTGGTAACGCACTTGCGCTCGGAATCGAGAGGTTGCGTGTTCGACCCTGGGTCGGGCCGCTATTTTCTCCCCCCATTCCTAACCTAGGTGGTGGGTTCAAGTGCTAGTCTTTCGGATGAGACGAAAAACCGAGGTCCCGTGTACACTACATTGGGGTGTGCACGTTAAAGATCCCACGATTGACAAAAGGGTCTTTCCTGGCAAAATTGTATAGACATATATAAAAAAAATGTCCACCAAATACCCGTGTGACTTGGAATAATAGGCCGTGAAAAGTATATACTCGCCTAACACGCTTGAGATTTACTGGCCGATGTGAATGCGTGATATATTGTGTAAAAAATTCCATCTCACACGGCATATTGTAAACGCCATGAGCCTCCCCTCTGGGAGGGTATGTGCGTAGAAATACTCACTAATAAATAACAAGAAGGGCAAAGCCCATACGACTCACATGCTTGACCTTCTGCTTTACAACTTTTTCCTACCAAAATACATGTGACCTTGACCCAAGGTCAAGGTCATCCAAGGTCATGCAACACAAAGCTGTTAATTCAAGACATAGGAAGTACAGTGGTGCTTATTGGCTCTTTCTACCATGAGATATGGTCACTTTTAGTGGTTCACTACCTTATTTTGGTCACATTTCATAAGGGTCAAAGTGACCTTGACCTTGATCATATGTGACCAAATGTGTCTCATGATGAAAGCATAACATGTGCCCCACATAATTTTTAAGTTTGAAACAGTTATCTTCCATAGTTCAGGGTCAAGGTCACTTCAAAATATGTATACAATCCAACTTTGAAGAGCTCCTGTGACCTTGACCTTGAAGCAAGGTAAACCAAACTGGTATCAAAAGATGGGGCTTACTTTGCCCTATATATCATATATAGGTGAGGTATTCAATCTCAAAAACTTCAGAGAAAATGGGAAAAATGTGAAAAATAGCTGTTTTTTAGACAACATTTATGGCCCCTGCGACCTTGACCTTGAAGCAAGGTCAAGATGCAATGTATGTTTTTTGGGGCCTTGTCATCATACACCATCTTGCCAAATTTGGTACTGATAGACTGAATAGTGTCCAAGAAATATCCAATGTTAAAGTTTTCCGGACGGACGGCCGGCCGGCCGGCCGGCTGGCCGGACGGACGGGGGGGACGGACGGACGGACGACTCGGGTGAGTACATAGACTCACTTTTGCTTCGCATGTGAGTCAAAAATGTGTCCTTCTGACTTAATTGCCTACTACCATGATTCCGATGCATCTTCTCCTCCCCCAGACATTGTAAAACATGATTTCTTACTAATAGTGATAATAATGAACACTTATTAATCGCCCCTTCTCACTAGAGCTCACGGCGATGTACAATAGCAACAGCACGCATGCACACGCATGCACACGCACACACACACCACACACACTAAGCAAAGTAAGGATGACACGAAGTAAAGAAATAAAGAAACTCATCCGTCCAAACCTCCTGCCAGAAAAAATCTAAGCAGCTCTCTAGCACTGGACACCAATGTCGGCACAACAAGAATCGATCCCTGTCTTTTAGGGGCACTTGAAACTGCTATAAACCCGCCTCTTTCAACTTTCCTGGGAAGAATACAAAGCCCTTTAATGGGCAAACAGACTTGTCCCCCACACAGCTCACCAATTTCAACCTTCTGCTCAAGTTCCACCCGCATGTCTCGCAAGTCTTTTTCCAGACGTGAGACGCGTATGTCATGGCTCTGGTTGGTCGTTATTTCACTCTGCAGGGCTCGCTCCATTAACAACCGCTCCCCGTCTAATATCCGCTTGTCTTCCTGCAGCTCCCTAACGTGGATCGAAAACAGCATATATCAATTTGTTAACTTGGCTCATATTGCTATGAAATTTTAGCACACTTACCACATTTCTGTGAAAATCATACTGGCTAACTTTACTGTCACCAGGCCCTGGTCCTGGTATCATATACCATTCATAGTTCCAATTTTTTTGTGCGCAACTTTACAGCCTAAAAAGCCTGCACATTTTGAAATACTATTAAAATGACTAAAAGGTCCTGATATTTTTCTCTCTCTATAAAAGTTAGTTGAAGTAAGTCAGACTTTGTGAAGCTGATCAAAGTGACTAAAAGCTCATAATTTCAACATTTCAGCAGAAAAAATCTAAGAGTGAAAAAAAAGCTTCCCTTACTTAACGGTCTGTTTGAATTCTGCTAGTTTGGTCAGTGCTGTGTCAAGGTCGCCGGACTGTCCGCCCAGTTTCCTCTCCAGCTGGTCGGCCTCTGTCATCCACTGGGCTTTCTCCTTCAGTAGCTGCACCTCTAGTTGCTTCACCTGCAACACAGTGAGTGTGTGTTGATCCTGAGTTATCACTCTCAGCCCATATCAACTTCATGCGTTGGGGTGTCAACAACCCCATGCAACCCCCAAATAAGCATCAACATAACCTCTCTGTATATATATCACAAGGTAATACCAACAAAGAAGCAATTCAAGTGAGACAAGAGCACTAGTGACAAAATCTTAGAAACAAAGGAAGCGCTTTAAATATAGACAACAGTGAGTGAGAGTTATGTGAAACCATGTCAGCTGGCAATTCAGAGAATAAGTCAATAAAAAACACCAGAAGACTAGTTTCACATAACTCTCAGTAACTATTGTTGTCTATATTTTTAGGCGGGCGCAGTCGCCTAGTGGATAAGACATTGGCCTCTTGATTGGAAGGTCGTGAGTTCAAATCCCGGCCACTATACCGCCTGGTGGGTTAAGGGTGGAGACTTTTCCGATCTCCCAGGTCAACACATGTGCAGACGTGCTAGTGCCTTATCCCCCTTCGTGTGCATACGCAAGCACAACCAAGTGTGCACGGAAAAGATCCTGTAATCCATGTCAGAGTTCGGTGGGTTATAGAAACACGAAAATACCAAGCATACATCCTCTTGAAAGCGGCGTATGGCTGCCTAAATGGCGGGGTAAAAACGGTCATACACGTAAAATCCCGCTTGTGCAAAAAACACAAGTGTACGTGGGAGTTTCAGCCCATGAACGCAGAAGAAGAAGTCTATATATTTTGAGCGCCTACATCCCTTTGTTTCTTTAGGTAAAAAAAGCTGATAGGGCAGAAACTTGACTCACATTCTCACTGAGCGAAGCCTCCGAGCGTTCCAGCTGTGTGATGCGAGCCTGGCATTGTTGGAGAGCTGTTTGTCTCTCTGCCAACTTCTCTTCCAGCTTAGCGCTGCTCTCTGTACGCTGCACGCACTCTGTCTGCAGCGCTCTCAGCTGATTCTCCAGCCGCTCAACCTGATAGCACAAATGCACAGGTGTAATTGTTAGAGACTTTCCAAATGTCTAACATTCAGTTTCATTCAGGATGCAGTGAGTGTGATAGAACTGGTGGTGGCCTGGTGGTAAGATTGTTTGCCTTCAGGCTTTCTGGTTCACTGGGTTTGAATCCTGGTGAAAATGCTTACTGCAGGGAATGAGATAGACTGCTAACTGTCTAAACTTCAAACATAAAAAAGAGCTATATAATGAGTTTTAGATTGACAGAAAAAGCGTATTTACACAGATCTGCATACACATTCCAATCCCTGTTACCCACCGATGCTTCTCTTTTGCCCAGCTCGGATTCAAACTTTTTCCGCGTGCCCTCCATGCTGTAAATGTGCTCGGAGATCTCGTTGCGGCACAGCAACAGTGCAGACTGCAGCTGCTGCACCTCCTTCGAGCTCTCCAACAGCTTCCTCTCCAGATCCTGTAGCACATCCTGACCTTGGACACTGATCTGACCCAGCTCCTGGAGAGAGAGAGAGAGAGAGGGGAAGAATTACTGGAGAGAGAGGAGGGGAGAGTTACTGGAGCAAGAAGGGGTGGGGGGGGGGGGGAGAAAGAGTGGGAAGAGTTACTAGAGAGAAAGAGAGGGGGAAGAGTTCATGGAGAGATAGAGTGAGGGGGAAGAGTTCATGGAGAGATAACGATAGGGGGAAGAGTTAATGGAGATAAAGAGAGGGGGAAGAGTTAATGGAGAGATAACAATAGGGGGAAGAGTTAATGGAGAGATAACGATAGGGGGAAGAGTTAATGGAGATAGAGAGAGGGGGAAGAGTTAATGGAGATAGAGAGAGGGGGAAGAGTTAATGGAGAGATAGAGAGAGGGGGAAGAGTTCATGGAGAGATAGAGAGAGGGGGAAGAGTTAATGGAGAGATAAAGAGAGGGGGAAGAGTTAATGGAGAGATAGAGATAGGGGGAAGAGTTCATGGAGAGATAGAGATAAGGTGAAGAGTTAATGGAGAGATAAATATAGGGGGAAGAGTTAATGGAGAGATAAATATAGGGGGAAGAGTTAATGGAGAGATAAATATAGGGGGAAGAGTTAATGGAGAGATAAATATAGAGGGGGGCGTCTTCAATCTTGGCACGGAGAGTGTGACATTTTGTAATTTAAAGTTGGATTGTCACAAAAATTGGCATAGTAGTCCGTTGTTCTTAATTAAACTGAAACACATACTTTTCAAGAGAAAAAAGCAATATTTTTGGCAGTTAAAAGTCCGTTAAATCTCATTTTTAAGCCGATTTTTGTGAAATTTGGTTAGTAGGTCTGTTGTTTCTAACTGAATATCATAACATACTTTTCAAGACAAAAACCAAAGTTTTGGCAGTTTGAAAAACCGTTAAACCCCATTTTTTCACCGATCTTAGTGAAATTTTGTAGGTAGATCTGTTGTCCCTAACTAAATTTCAATTCAAACTTTTGATGAAGAAAAGTAAACTTTTGTCCGTTAAAAACAGTTAAGGTTTGATATTTTTCTTTGATTTTGACGATGTTTGTTTGATAGGACCACAAACCCTGACTGAATTTAGATATACACCTTTTAAGAAGAAAAACAAACTTTTGTCAGTTAAAACCCGTTATATCTCATTTCTGCACCGATTGTGGTCATCAGACGTTGAGGTTAAACAGACTGATATTTATAGCCTACTCCAACAGGATCAAGCCTGGTACAGGTTCACAGGCAAAATACCTGAGTGTACCTGCTGAATAACAGTGTACGGGCCGAACAGAAATATGTACGGATGACGTCACGACGAAATTACGTATTGTAATGACGTTCAGCGTTCCATTTCGTCATTTTGAAGAATAAATTGCATTGAATTTGCTTGTCAAAACCAGTAGCCATTTGGTGTGTACATCTATTTTGAGTTTTGAACAAAATTCAAACAAGCCTTGCAGCATTTCGATTATATATTTTTTTAATTGATTTTACTGAATTTTAAATCGATTTTGTCATTCAAAATTCACTGTTTGGAGAGTAACATGCTTGTGGTGTGTTCTCAGGAGTGTTTTTTCCAAAGTCAAATGTCTCTTGAATCTTTGGGGTATGGCAACATAATGATTTCATAAGAGACATCCATAGTGTGATTCGACTTGCTATTCACAGCACAAAGAAGCCAGTGAAAATCAAAAATTTTAGTGTAAATTTTCATTTGATTAATATACTTACCCAAATCTCATAAATAGCAATTTACTTCCGTTAAGTGCTTAAACGTTGAACACGCTTCCCTGGTAACACAAGGGAAGCCACTCCCCTAAAGAAAAATCACATAAACAGTCACTAGACCACGTGATACCTCAGGGTAGGCTCCCCTTATCGCCACGTGACACGCGGCCGCCATCTTCAATTCACTTCTTGACAAGCCTGAGCAAGCTGAAAGCGGGGTAGGTGGGAGGGCATTTGATATGAGATTTGGGTAAGTATATTAATCAAATGAAAATTTACACTAAAATTTTTGATTAAATTACATATTACTTCCCCAAATCTCATAAATAGCAGATTGCTACTTAAGGAGGTGGGATCATAAAACATGAATATAAGCAGACAGACAACTCACCCTAAGTTCTGGGTAGAGCCTGCCCGGCAACCACGACCGCAGGTAGGACGTTGCATCCATAAGGACGAGTGCCAGAGACGTCCCTCAAATAGTAATTCAGGAAGACGTCTTCTGATCTCCAGTAAGCGGCGCCCAAGACCTCAGATAGACGCCTGGATTTGAAGACAGCGAGAGATGAGGCCCAAGCACGGGTCTCATGAGTCCTCGCCGAGGAGAGAGGAAGGATGAACTGAGAAGAACGCCCACCATCATTCTGCTGCCACCACACATAGGCTTGTCTAATGAGAGTGGAAGCCCATTTTGCTAAAGTGACTTTGGCAATGTCTTTGTGTCTAGCTGTGTTCGTGGAGATGAATAACAGCTTCTGACTACTAGCCCGAATGGGGCTTGTACGAGATAAGTAAGTCGTTAGCGCACGAACCGGACAGTTCATAAGATCTGGATCGTTTGGAGCTAATATATTAGACAGTGGATGAACTGTGATCACTGGTGATTGCTGATCTGGTCTCTGATTTAGAAAATCTGGTCGAAAATTAAGCGAGACGAAACCGTCTGCTTGAAACGAAATGTCTTTCTGCAGGCCAGATAAAGAATGTACCTCGCTACCGCGTCTGGCTGAAGCTAACAACAGTAACATTAATGTCTTGCGGGTTAGATTTGGTAAGCTTGCAGCATGCAAAGGCTCAAAGTCTGACGATCTCAAAAATTCAAGAACAAGAAAGAGATCCCAAGCCGGTACTGGTTGTTTGTTTTAATATCTGCAATCGAGGCGCCTTTCAGCACTGAAGCTATTGGACCGCCAAGATTGATATCATGCCCTAACTGTCGTAATGTTGAAGATATAACTGATCTTCTAACCTTAAGGGAGGATGCAGAACAACCTTGTGAAGACAACCAAGCCAAATGATTAGCGACTTGCATGGACCTAGGCGCTACTGGGTTGACGTTGTTTAACTGACACCAAGTATTCCAAGCTTTCCGGTGAGAGGAATAAACCGAATTTGTGGAAGCTCTGTGAGCTTTCTGAATCAACGAAACAGTGATGTCTGAAGCACCTGCGTGCAGAAGAGAATTTCTCACAACATCCACCCGTGAAGAAGCAGAGACTGCGGATTTCCGTGAGGAATGCCTGTTCTTGGTTGTAGAAGCTCTCCCTTTACGAGATTGAGAGGGACGGGAGAGCCCCGAGACAGACGTAGTAGGTCCGGATCCAGTGTTGGCTTGTCCATTTCTGATTAAGTCTTGGAGTTTGTCCACTCTCCTGAGAGAGGGCCGAACGGTCCAGGCTACTGTGTTGAATCTCATGCCCAGGTAAGAAAACTCCTGAGCGGGAGTGAGATCCGACTTGGTCTGATTGACTGCAAAACCCATATCCAATGCGAGGCGCAGGACGACATGAGTGTGAGAAAGGCAAAGATCTCGAGCCTGATGCAGAATCAGCCAATCGTCGAGGTACGCCCAAAGACGTACCCCCTTCTGCCGAATAAGAGCACAAATCTATCGAACACCCATTGTGAAGATCCATGGTGCTTAAAGGATAGGCCGAAGGGCAGGGCCCGAAACTAGTATGCCTTGTTTCTCCACCGAAACCTCAACCACTTCCTGTCGCAAGGATGGATGAGAAGATGAAATACGCGTCTAAGAGGTCGATGGAGGTGACCCAATCGCCCGGGCGAAAGGTGTCCCTGACCGTAGCTGGTGTTTTCATGGTAAAGCGTATGTCCCTTAGGCGTTCAGAGAGGAAAGTTCCAGAACTGGGCGCCACCCCCCTGAGGCCTTGGGTACCACGAAAATCCGGTTGAAAAATCCGGGGGAGGAATGATCTAATACTACCTCCACCGCTTGCTTCCGTAAAAGGGCCAGAATCTCGGCATCTATGACCATGACTGATTCCTTGTTGGCCGGAAAAGAAAAGTGAGGGAGAACTCTGGTAAGAGGAGCCTTTTCCTCTTTCCAGAGAAGCCGGAACCCCGATCTGACTATCCCTACGATCCAATTGTTGGTTACGTTCTGCATCCAAAATACGATCGCCCGAGATGGACCGCCCACCATCACGGGGATGGCGGCTGCAGGGATAATCAGATCAGGGGGGAATCACTGGGGGTTGGGATTTCGCCCAGACCCCCGAGACTTGCCAAAGGAAGGCTTCTTATTGCCAGAAGAAGCACCCCTTCCACGACCTCGAGAGGAACCAGAGTTTTGCTTAAAGCTACCTTTAACCGCAGGGGCCATGTAGGTAGCAGAGTCGGATTGTATGGTATGACTAGCGGAGCGTTGAGTGTATCTGGCAAACTCCAAATCCTTTGCCTCTTGGGTCTCTTTGTGAAGAGCATCAAGAGCCAAAGGACCAAAGAGCGCCTCCTCCGTGAAGGGAGATGTGCGCAAAGAGTCAATAGTTCGCCGATCCTGCAGTCTGGACTCGGAGAGGAAGTTATCCCTTCGAGTAAAAACTGCATGAGCGTAGAGCCGTGCTGATGACGCCATTTGTTGCGCCGAAACTTTAGCCAATGCCGACAAAAGAGCCGCCACATCCTGTTCGCTTGCATCTTGCCTGAACTCAAATGGTTCTAGGGAAGAAGTAAGCGCCCGCGTCAAAGAACGCAGCAGCGTATCCGAGAGGGATGCAAGTTCCAGTGCAGATCTGCCTGTTTCCTCTAACCCCAGAAGAGAAGATTCAGTGTAAGGAAACGCTTTATCCTTCTTGAAAAGCTCAAAACGCAGGAAGTCAACAGCTGGAGTCACCGGAAGTGGAGCCCGAGGTAGGGCAAAAGTTTGAATCAACCCGCGATTGGACTGTTTCAACACTAACTTCCTGTGTGTGGCATGGCGAAACACAGAAGCCTGCTGCTCTGTGGCCAGCCATGAATCCACTGAAGGAGGAACCGGTCCATGCGCCACCAGAAGTGGCACTGGGCGAAGAGGAATGTTACTACCCAGCGGTGGGTGAGTAGCCAAAACTTTCGCCATTTCATAAGCCACCAAGGGAGATTCTGAGAAACAAAACCCCGAGGCGACAGGTTGCGATGGTAAAAAATCGTCAACCGCTGATTTAGGAGGAGCAGAATCGTCTACAGCTGCGACCACTCCCTCCGGAAAATACCGTGAGGTCACCTCTGCTGCAAGAGCAAGAGCCTGGATAAACCTTGCCGGTAACCGGAAAACTTCCTCATCCTGTTCGGAATTAGTACTTCCGTAAACAGACGAAGAGTCTTGCGCAAAAGCGCTTCCTTCCGGTAAGAAACCGCGTTCAGTACACTCAGTATTACTGGCAGCGGTAACCGGAACCGAGCGAGGTCGATCACCGGAAGTGACCGCCTCTCGAGACATCTGGCCAATGTCCTCTTCCGGTTCCGCACGCGGACCGGAAGATGCCTGTGCTATCGACGAAGCGTTATGTAGAATACGCTCGCGACGCACCCCCAGTGGGGTGGCACAAGAAACGTCCGCAAGAAAGGAAGGTGTACCCGCTATTGGACGCTCTTGTAAGACACGATTGTCACCCACTGTCGCGGAACGACAGCTGACTTCCTGTGCCTGACCAGACATACCTTGAAGGTGAGGGACACCTGAAGCCAGTTCCGGATACGAGCATGGCCACTCGTACCGACCGGAAGCTGGAGACTCAACCGAGACGTCGGCCGACGTAACGGTAGCTGAAGGTGTACGCAATTTAGCCAAAGATTGCACACCACCAACTCTAGAAGGAAGAATGGACGTAACACGACTAGCCGCTCTCCTTTCCTCAGCAAAAATGTCTTTAAGCTGACCAGCAAAGGAATGAAAAATATCCATCATTTGCTCCTTGTCTAACGGAGCTTTGTCTGCCGGTTCAATACTAAGTACAGGAGCGGCAGAATCAACAAGAGACTCAGCAGGAGGATCAATAACAACACTAAATGAAGTATCATTGATAGGGTCCGTGACATGAACAGTAGGATTGGCTTTCGTTTTCTTAGCTGACCGCTTTGAAGAAGAATCTGAACTCGCTGATGCAGACGCACGTTTCTTATGTTCTTTGTCAGACATGTTGACCGAAAAAGTTGTAACAAACAATTTCTACAACAGAAAACGCTAGCCACAATACGAATAGAAAGGTCTCACCCGAACGTAGAGAAAACCAGGGAAAAACTCAGCTTCAAAAAAGCTGAAACGGCCACAAAAGGCCGGAGCGTGAACCAACACGTCTGAGCAGCTCAGGCGTTGGAAGAGAAGTGAATTGAAGATGGCGGCCGCGTGTCACGTGGCGATAAGGGGAGCCTACCCTGAGGTATCACGTGGTCTAGTGACTGTTTATGTGATTTTTCTTTAGGGGAGTGGCTTCCCTTGTGTTACCAGGGAAGCGTGTTCAACGTTTAAGCACTTAACGGAAGTAAATTGCTATTTATGAGATTTGGGGAAGTAATATGTAATTTAATGGAAGTTTTTGAGATCATTTGTTATTGAATATGTTAGTGTATGTGCTTTGCTGGCCTTAGATGATTCTACTCTCATATTTTCTTGAAAAATGGATGTACGCGACCGACTTTTTACCGTGCCTGTTTAGGCGAAATGCCTTGTCATTTATCAACTTTGCTTAGCATCATTTAACTTTCATCCTTTTGGTATTTTCAACACCTGTATCGCATTTGAAAACTGTGTAATTTTAAAAAACGAGCACTTCAAAGTTGCGTGTTGACCGATGTCACACATTTCGTCGCCATTTTGACTCGCTCATCGGATTACAAAAATCTATATTATAATACGCGTGGCCTTTTTCGCCGTGTGGACGTATCTCCTACCAAACCCCGCCGGTTTGGACCCTGTCCCTCGGTTTTTCCGTAGGAACGGATCGCGATGAAGACGATAGGCTGGGTTAGATTGACGACTTCGAAAGCGAAATGGCTTTTTGAGGCCTTTTTAACGTGAAATGTCGTAGCAGACAGAATATCCCAGCTATCCCATTGGCCGAAAGCGAACGGTTTGACTAAACACTACGCGACCGCACCTCAGACGAACCTAGCTGTGTGTTTTATTTCTCTACCCCAGACGAACCTAAAATAATAAGAAGATAGATAGATCTGTTTATCTGTTAATGGAACTCCAAAATATTCTATAGATTTGTTTACTTAATTTTTAAAAGATAAGTTCGAAACAATATCATCTGATAAGTCGCCGTATAACCTTATAGGTTCCAGCGACTAAATATTTTCCCCCTGTGCAACCATAGACATGTACGTCATCATGATCTCCCCTTCATCATGATCTCCCCTTAATTTGACCGTTATTTTGGCTGTCTTAGTGAAATGGTAAGATATATCTCTATGTTTTTTACATGTAAGTGTTCGGAAAAAATACAGTTATAGCAGTTATGTACAAAAATAAGCAGCATATGCTCTTTTCGCCAAAGTAAAGTCCTTTTTTCTTCTGGTTTCTTATATGTGTCACAGCACACTGCAAGCTTTTAGGCGAATAGCAAGTGAGTGGTATATATATATCATCAATTTTATAGTAGGTAACGGTGTGAATTACTTGCCATGTTCATGTTCATTATACGTTTTCCATATATGTGTCATTTAATTGTGTATTGCTTGATGCCATGTATGTGTGTGTGTGTGTACATGACTTTAAATAAGCATGGATGTGTGGACTCGATTGTGTGTTTATTACATATGTTATACTATGCGTTTGAATCATTATGTATTTTAGACGTCATACTTTTTTTTCGTATCTTCACGATGGCTTTTACCCGTTTAAATTTTAATGCTTCCAACTTTCAAAGCGCTGCACGGCTGGGAAGAGATGCGCACTTTTATCACTGTTGTTCATGTAGACGTAATCATGGATTCATGCAAACGTCATTCCTGCTGTATTTTATTTTGTTTGTTTGTATAGTCGCGTGCGGTCGCGCAGTCTTTAGTCAGACCTAAAGCGTGGCAACATTCGGACCGCTTGCTTCTCAGTGCCCAGCTTTGAATCGAGGCAGCTGTCAATCTGCTGTCGCATCAACTGGCTCTACAGGTAAATCCCATTTATCAGTCTGTAAAACTTTCTTAAAGTGTTCCTAACCTTGCTGTATTCTGCCACAGGGGTTATACTATAGAGATAGAGAATTTGCAGTCTCCCCCCGCCATTTTGACGCGCATGAGGCATGTTTTAATCATGGATGTGCAAACGCTGTGTGGAGTAGTGACTACGCTCATTTTTTTGATAATACACCAAGTTTGTTTGAGAAACAGAGAATAGTCAAAGTGCAAAACAGGGGTTCCCAGGTCTGAATATGCGTTTGAATCATTATATATTTTGGACGTTTTAGATTTCCATTTCGTAAAAATCTATGACCCATGGCGCATTACATGTGGGGGGGGGGGGGGGGGGGGGGGGTGAACGAATCTTGCTTTTTCTACTTCTCTAACCCATGGCATAATAGGCCATACATGTGGGGGGTTCTATTACCTGAAAACAGCATCCACACACACGCGCACACGTTCCATTGGACGTACATTTATTGTGTGTGTGTTTGTCTGTGTGTGTGTTCATGGATGCTGCACTCGATTGTGTGTGTGTGTGTGTGTGTGTGTTTGAACCATGTATATTTTCTGTTATTTACTTATGTTATACTATGCGTTTGAATCATTATATATTTTAGACGTCTTACTTTTTGTTCATATCTTCACGATGGCTTTTACCTTTAATGCTTAATGCTTCCAACTTTCAAAGCGCTGCAAGGCTGGGAAGAGATGCGCACTTTCATCACTGTGTGTGTGTGTGATCATTTGGGGGGGGGGGGGGGGCTGTATTTTTTACACCAATGAGCAAACGTATAAAGAGAAAATTTTGTTCATGTAGATGTAATCATGCAAACGTCATTCCTGCCAAAACAAATCTTTTTTCAGTGTTGCATACTCCTGTGTACAACTACAAGGTATAATTTTTTTTCATTTTCTTCAGATATGGCGTCCCAACGACCAACTCACTGCGACCTCACTTCAAGACGCTGACCACAACTTGGCCTGTGAAGCAGTACCCCGACTTCGACAAAAACAAAAGCAATCTTTCCAGACCATTATCAACCAATTGTCAGATGCAAAAACCAAAGCGAGCAAAGACTCCACACAACTAACCAATCTTCTTAGGCGTGAAAATCAACGCCTCCAGTCGGCGGTCGCGTGTGGTCGCGCAGTCTTTAGTCAGAACCAAAGGCAAAGCGGATGTTGCCGCTCCTCCCCCAGCTTTGAATCGGGGCAACTGTCAAATCTGCTGTTGGATCCTACAACTGGCTCTACAGGTAAATCCCATTTATCAGTCTGTAAAACTTTCTTAAAGTGTTCCTAACCTTGCTGTATTCTACCACAGGGGTTATACTATAGAGAATTTGCAACATTATTCGCCACGTTTCTCAGTCTTCCCCCGCCATTTTGACACGCCACGGCTGAACTGCAGGATTTTCGCTCTTTCAACGCTGCATTCTTTGGTTGTTTTCTAACCCAGGCATAGGCCATATGGGGGGTGGGGGGGGGGGGATTCAAGGAATCTTGCCATACATTATGGACGGGGGGGGGGGGGGGGGGGGTGCGGTACTAAGCCAAAGTTTGGGATTCTGCCGGTGTCACGATTTCATCTTTCGCCTGTGTACATATTTCCCCCTCGATACTCAAGACTGAAATGTTTCCTGGTAAAATTAAGAAGTGAAATTATTTATGGACGAAAAGCATGTCATTTTTTTGCATGTGAAGAAAATTGGTTAAATTTAATAGATTTCACACCCAAAATCGATTTTTTTCGAAAACGTGTACCGAGTGGTTACGTCCTTTGAGTAAGAAGGGAAACATTTGAGGATGAATCAAATTTCAAGTTAAATAAAAAAAAATTGGTTGGACAAATTTGGCCCCATGAATGTAGGGTACACAAGGTCGCTTATCAGTACAATCGAAGGGTGTTTTTTTGTTCAGTGTAGAGTTTATACTAGATCAACGAGGCCGAGAATCAAAATATCAACACCGTTACAAAGCGAAAGATGAAAACGTCACACCCGCGTTACCCATGCAGATGCAGAAAGAAACGCTGCATTCTTTCGTTGTTTACTAACCCAGGCATAGGCAATACATGAGTGGGGGGGGGGGGGGGGGGGGGGGGTTCAAGGAAAGATTTCCATTTCGTAAAAATCATACATGAGGGGGAGGGAGGGCGGTGCTATTACCTGAAAACAGCACACACACGTGCCATTGGACGTACCTTTATTGGGTGTGTGTGTGTGTGTACATGACTTTATATGCATGGATGCGTGCACTCGATTGTGTGTGTGTGTGTTTGGACCATGTATATTTTCTGTTGTCAATTAGTTACAATATGCGTTTGAATCTTTATATATTTTAGACGTTATAGATTTCCATTTCGTATCTTTACGATGGCTTTTACCTTTAATGCTTTGGGGGGGGGGCTGGATTTTTACACCAATGAGCAAACGTATAAAGAGAAAATTTTGTTCATGTAGACGTAATCATGCAAACGTCATTCCTGCCAAAACAAATCTTTTTTCAGTGTTCCATACTCCTGTGTATAAGGTATAATTTTTTGTAATTTTCTTCAGATATGGCGTCCCAACGACCAACTCACTGCGACCTCACTTCAAGACGCTGACCACAACTTGACCTGTGAAGCAGTACCCCGACTTCGACAAAAACAAAAGCAATCTTTCCAGACCATCATCAACCAATTGTCAGATGCAAAAACCAAAGCGAGCAAAGACTCCACACAACTAACCAATCTTAGGCGTGAAAATCAACGCCTCCAGTCGGCCACCTCATCTTCACTACGTTCATCTACACCCACCGCTGCACCAAACAACCCTGCGGCAATAGCCAGCTAATCTTCATCTGCACTACGTTCACCCACCGCTGCACCAAACAACCCTGCAGCAACAAGCACTCCTACAAACACATCAAACCACCTATTGTCGACGTCCTAACGCTCAGTCAAATCATGGATGACGACATGATTGACGCAACACAAAATTCAACACAATCCACAGACATGTTTGATGCAACACAAAACGCAACCCAGTCCACTTCAGATGACGCAGTCACATCGGGAGAAGCTCTCCAAGCATTGTCTCAGGAATAAACATTCACATTCAACCCATTTTTTCACAACCTTTTCAGAGTCAGTAGTTGCGGGTAAAATCTGATCCCTGTTTTGAATTTGGTGGAATCATTTTGCGACAAATCGATAAAGTCACGAGACAAAGAACATCAACAAAGACCATATGGGCAACCATGTAAATTGTTGCGGGGGTGTAACGGAGATCGACTTTGTCTTTATAAGAATAGGAATCACATCATCTTAAACTCTACACACGGTGACAACTGCAACGCGTGTGGCACACAGCATGACAAACAAAAAAGAGCCCCTGCCATGAATACTCCATGCTTAGTCCTATTTATCAGTTTTGGTGGCGCTGATTTGGCAAATGAAATGTTTTAATTATTTTGTGCTGGCTTGCAGCCCAAGAGAAATATTAAACAAAAGCAAATGTATTTCTTCAGGCCTAACCAGGGGCGGATCTGGGGGGGGGGGGGGGTGCAATGGGTGCAATTTCACCCCCCCAAGTGGGACAAAAAAAAGAAAAAGAAAAATGTATCACCTGAAAATAGCACTTTACACGCTCAGATTGCACCAGATTGCACAATTTTGCTTCCTTTTTAAAACAAATTCCGGGGGGGCATGCCCCCGGACCCCCCTAGCATGCTCGGCGCTTCGCGCCATCGGTTCGCGCCTTCGCTGATAAGATAAAAAAAATTAAAAAAAAACTTTGCACCCCCCCCTTTCAAAACCCAGATCCGCCCCTGCTAACCATCATAATGCCATATATGCATGGTGATCTGTAAACTTCTGTTCTCTGTGCACAATGCATGTGTAAACATTTTGTTGTTCGCAGAACGCAGAACCAATTTCACATTTTAGAGAAATATTAAACAAAAGCAAATGTATTTCTTCAGGCCTAACCATCATAATGCCATATATGCATGGTGATCTGAAAACTTTTGTTCTCTGTGCACAATGCATGTGTAAACATTTTGTTGTTCGCAGAACGCAGAACCAATTTCACATTGGCTGGTTGTCGCGACATATGTCGCGCTACTTTACGTATACTGTCACCTGGTTGTCACGACATATGTCGCGCTATTGGCTCAGTCTGTTTGGTCAGTTCCGATTACCTCCCATTGATGCGAAAACCTATATGACTGTTTTTTGTTATTTTTCTCTCTGTTAATTCACCAGTGGCTATGTAACATGTGTTACAGAATTGCACCGGTGTAAGGGTTTAACATCTTATTTTTCACTCGCATGTTTGCTGAAGTGTACAAATTTTGTTCCATTTAGTGCTGTTTTTTTCCCCGTCTTAAGACATATATGGTGATGTGTACAACTATTGTTCTCTGGGCACATTTTTTTGCACATTTATGTCCCTCACTTATGTCAATGTAGCCGCTAATTTGTTTAAGTCCAGTCAATCGTGCAAACGTTTCATTGTGGGTGACTCGAGCTGTAGGGTACTGCGACGAGATTTCTTTCCCAATTATATGATTGGTGTTATATATTCTTTTACACATTTTAACTAGCATTCATCATCTTGGTTGAAGCGTGACAAAATGATTTTGTCACATTGATTGAATTCTCAGACTGTCCACATTGACTGAAATCTCAAAAAAGGGCACAATTTAACGCTGTTTTATTCTTTCCCAATTACATGATTTGTTATTGTTCACAGAACCCACTGTAAATTTACCACTGGGTTACATTTCCATTCCTATTTGCTGATGTGTAAAACTTTTTTTTGTACTGTGCACACTATTTGCTCGAGTCAGTAGTTGCGGGTAAAATCTGATCCCTGTTTTGAATTTTGTGGACATATTGATAACGTCACGAGACAAAGAACATCAACAAAGACCATATGGGCAACCATGTAAATTTTTATATGTGTAAAACTTTTTTTTTTACTGTGCACACGATTTGCTCATTTAATGCTGTGTTTATGTGTTTGTTTCACTCCCATGTGTCATATTTTCTGAGATTTCGGTTAATATAGCCACTTTTTTTAGTTTTGCCGCATTTAGCCTTTCCTTCGTAACTGTCTGCCTTCACCAAGCTGTAGATTCTTGCATTACTAATGGTGAGCAGCTACGCAAGAAAAGAAAGAAAGTGTATTCAAGCGCCGAGCCTGGTAAAAAGAAAATATCGCTACATTGACCGAAATTTCAGAAAGCGTCACATGTTTGCTGCTGTGTAAATGGTTTGCAGTTCATTGCACATTGAACGCTGTTTTTCTTAGGTTTGATGTTTTATCACATTTTGTTCTGTGTGTGCTAGCGCTTTTTTGGGGTAAATTTGTCGCAATTACTTCTAAATTTAATATGTTACTGTTGTCACTGCACAAGTCATGGCCAATCCACCTCTGTGCCCTTTTTTTTTATCTCTCCCAATAAATGTATGGCATTTTGTTCTGTACGCGCGTGCCATTGCACATTGAACACGTTTTTGTTGTTGCTTATTCATAATTAACTCTGTAATTAATGAAGAAGAAAAAATCCCGTGCGGAGCACGGGTATTACTAGTATATTATACATTCACAAAAACAGATTTTTGTAATATTGAGCGTTCATTTTATTAGTAAAATGCCTCAGAAGGCAAATGAATAACATTTGGTTCTGTCATATTTGCAGCAATGTGTCCAAACACATCCCCAAAGTTGTACACCTATCAATTTTTGGTCTGTGCTCAGTATCAGAGACGCCCACAGAGGGAAGAGTTCATGGAGAGATAGAGAGAGGGGGAAGAGTTAATGGAGAGATAAATATAGGGGGAAGAGTTAATGGAGAGATAAATATAGGGGGAAGAGTTCATGGAAAGATAGAGATAGGGGGAAGAGTTAATGGAGAGATAAATATAGGGGGAAGAGTTCATGGAGAGATAGAGAGAGGGGGAATAGTTAATGGAGAGATAAATATAGGGGGAAGAGTTAATGGAGAGATAAATATAGGGGGAAGAGTTAATGGAGAGATAGAGAGACGGGGAAGAGTTAATGGAGAGATAGAGAGATGGGGAAGAGTTAATGGAGAGATAGAGAGAGGGGGAAGAGTTAATGGAGAGATAAATATAGGGGAAGAGTTAATGGAGAGATAAATATAGGGGGAAGAGTTAATGGAGAGATAGAGAGAGGGGGAATAGTTAATGGAGAGATAGAGAGAGGGGGAAGAGTTAATGGAGAGATAAATATAGGGGGAAGAGTTAATGGAGATAGAGAGAGGGGAAGAGTTAATGAAGAGATAAATATAGGGGGAAGAGTTAATGGAGATAGAGAGAGGCGAAAGAGTTAATGGAGAGATAAAGAGAGGGGGAAGAGTTAATGGAGAGATAGAGAGAGGGGGAAGAGTTAATGGAGAGATAAAGAGAGGGGGAAGAGTTAATTGAGATAGAGAGAGGGGGAAGAGTTAATGGAGAGATAAAAATAGGGGGAAGAGTTAATGGAGAGATAGGGGAAAGAGTTAATGGAGAGAGAGGGGGAAGAGTTAATGGAGAGATAGAGAGACGGGGAAGAGTTAATGGAGAGATAAAGAGAGGGGGAAGAGTTAATGGAGAGATAAAGATAAGGGGAAGAGTTAATGGAGAGATAGGGGGAAGGGTTAATGGACAATATATATAGAGAGAGGGGAAAGAGTTAATGGAGAGATAGAGAAGGGGAAGAGTTACTGAAGAGAGAGGGGGAAGAGTTAATGGAGAGATAGAGAGAGAGGGGGAAGAGTTAATGAAGAGATAGAGAGGGGGAAGAGTTACCGAAGATAGAGACAGGGGAAAAGTTAATGGAGAGATAGAGAGAGGGGGAAAGACTTAATGGTGAGATAGAGAGAGGGGGAAGAGTTAGGGAGAGATAGAGAAAGGGGAAAGAGTTAATGGAGAGATCGAGGGGAAAGAGTTAATGAGAGGGGGGGAGTTAATCCAGAAAGAGGGGGGGGAAGAGTTACTGGAGAGAGAGAGAGAGAGAGAGAGAGAGAGAGAGAGAGAGAGAGAGAGAGAGGGGTAAGAGTTACTGGAGACAGAGAGGGGGAAGAATTACTGGAGAGAGAGGGGGGAAGAGTTACCGGAGAGAGAGGGGGGTAAGAGTTACTGGAGAGAGAGAGAGAGGGGGAAGCGTTACTGGAGAGACAGGGGGAAGAGTTACTGGAGAGAGAGGGGGGGGAGAGTTACTGGAGATAGGTGGGAAGAGTTACTGGAGAGAGAGAGAGGGAAGAGTTACTGGAGAGAGAGGTGGGAAGAGTTACTGGAGAGAGAGGGGTAAGAGTTACTGGAGAGATAGAGAGAGGGGGAAGAGTTAGGGAGAGATAGAGAAAGGGGAAAGAGTTAATGGAGAGATCGAGTGGAAAGAGTTAATGAGAGGGGGGGGAAGTTAATCCAGAAAGAGGGGGGGGAAGAGTTACTGGAGAGAGAGAGAGAGAGAGAGAGAGAGAGAGAGAGAGAGAGAGAGAGGGGTAAGAGTTACTGGAGACAGAGAGGGGGAAGAATTCCTGGAGAGAGAGGGGGGAAGAGTTACCGGAGAGAGAGGGGGGTAAGAGTTACTGGAGAGAGAGAGAGAGGGGGAAGCGTTACTGGAGAGACAGGGGGAAGAGTTACTGGAGAGAGGGGGGGGGGAGAGTTACTGGAGATAGGTGGGAAGAGTTACTGGAGAGAGAGGGGTAAGAGTTACTGGAGAGAGAGAGGGGTAAGAGTTACTGGAGAGAGAGGTGGGAAGAGTTACTGGAGAGAGAGGGGTAAGAGTTACTGAAGAGAGAGAGGGGGAAGAGTTACTGGAGAGAGAGGGGGGAAGAGTTACCAGAGAGAGAGGGGGAAGAGTTACTGGAGAGAGAAAGAGCGGGGGAAGAGTTAATGGAGAGATAGAGAGAGGGAGAAGAGTTACTGGAGAGAGAGGGGGAAGAGGACGGGTACTGGAGAGAGAAAGAGAGGGGGAAGAGTTAATGGAGAGATAGAGAGACAGGGAAGAGTTACTGGAGAGAGATAGAGATAGGGGGAAGAGTTAATGGAGAGATAAAGAGAGGGGGAAGAGTTACTGAAGAGAGAGAGAGAAGAGTTAATGAAGAGATAGAGAGGGGGAAGAGTTACTGAAGATAGAGACAGACAAAAATGTCATCATAATGTGTTTCAAATAAAATGTATTTATCCCCGAGTACGCAGTAGGAGGGTCCAGCAGACTTTAATTGTGTGTCTGTCTGTCTGTCTGTCTGGACTTAACAGCTTATTGCTGGGAAACTGCTGGGCGCAGTTCTTTCAAAAGTTGATACACTAACTTGATAATAGGTCCGATTGATCGTATTAAAACTTCATAATGTTACCTGGGACCTAAATGCGAAATATTCCACAAAAACGACTCTTAACGGCGGGCGCGATTCGCGGTGGGATAGAACAGCCGTTCGGCTGATAAACCGCCCAGCCAAGCCAGCGACACCACACGCTTTGCGTGCGTGCGTGCTTTGCGTGCGTGTACCACTGCGCGAGGACTATAGGCATTATTGAGTTCACTGGCGAATGTCAAATATGTTGGCTTGGTGGAAAGCGTTTCCGACTATGGCCAAAGTGAACCGGGTTCGATTCCCGGCATGGGCGGTCTATATATATATTTTTTTTTTAAAATTCTCGTTTACTATTGTTTATTATGAACGTTTTAATGTTTTATTTCACTCTAATAATTTTTTTAATTGTGTAAAATAAATAAATAATTATTTTTATTTATTTATTTTTTTAAATCCAAGTGACCCGGGTTCGATTCCCGGCATGGGCGGTCTATATTTTTTTTATTCTTTTTTAAAATTCTCGTTTACTATTGTTTATTATGAACGTTTTAATGTTTTATTTTACTCTAATAATTTTTTTAATTGTGTAAAATAAATAAATATATATATATATTTTTTTTTTAAATCCACGTGCACAAGACAAAAACTTTCATACTGGGGGAGCGAGCCAGTCTGAAGAGTACTCGGGTCCAGCGCCAGCGATTTTTATTTTGTATTACATGTATTTTTATTTTGTTTTAGTCAACATTAAAACAGATTTTTCTTCCGGGACTAACCACACGAGGCTCAAGAGTCTTTCGATGAAGTGAACAGGATTCTAAAATGACTTTTCACTCTCCAGTTACATGACTCAAGGGCAAAAGGATCAAGTTTATGCAATTTTCTTCAACTCAATTGCTGAAGGAGGCGCATGTTTTTAAAATCCCACACGGCTGAGCCAGGGTATACAAGCTAGGCACATGAGCTTTCACTGCAGCAGATTTTCTAATTGCTCTGGCATTCATGGCCGAACATATCTGTCACCCTTTCTCAAATATTATTTGACAGAAGTCCTTATTGCCCAAGTTATTAGGTAGGCACATGTATATCCATGTTCTCTAACATAGTACATGGACACGGGTCAACTTTTTGTGCAGACCCAGAGACGGAAGCCATGTCCCAGCCCGTGTCACCACAATGGCACGTGAAAGACCTTGGTCATTCTGCCATAAGTGCAGGTGGCTGAATTAACACCTGAACACGCAGACACCTGGGTAGCGCTGGGAGGAAGCGACCCAAATTTACCAGCGATTGGACAATAAAGTAATGAAAAAATGAAAAGAAAAAAAAATAGTACATGTACCTTTACACATTTGTCTAAGCATCCAAGTTAAGCACTGTCGGTCCCATTAACAGTTTTGAATTTAGAATTTGTGTGGCTCTAAGGTACCTCTTTAGATTTTAGAAGTGCATCTTGAAGCTGGTCAACTAGCTTTTCCTTGTCAGCTGCATCCTGCTGAGCCTGCTGGGCCAATTGCTGCAGTTCTTTGCTGAACGAATCTTTCCGCTCTGCTTCTGCTTGCAACTGCACGCATACATACATTCACAAATATATACATCACATGTATGCCATGAAAGCTTACAATGTTCTTCGAAGTAAAGTACAACCTTAGTTTAAGACACTTGTTTTAATTTGTTTTCAGTACAACCTTAGTTTAAGACACTTGTTTTAATTTGTTTTCAGTTTTACAAACACTGATATTAGACACACAATCTGTCTGTCTATCTGTCCGTCTTTCTCTCTCGTTCTCAACACTTAATGCAAACAAACACGCACACACACACACACACAACATATTTCTGATTATAATACAGAACACATAGAACCTAATCAACAAAATAAATCCAGTTTATCATATAGCAGCCACGCGGTCAATTTGAAAATATGAGCTGTACTTCATCTCACATCGGTTTGAGAGAGAGAGAGAGAGAGAAAGAGAGAGAGAGAGAGAGAGAGAGAGAGAGAGAGAGAGAGAGAGAGAGAGAGAGAGAGAGAGAGAGAGAGAGAGAGAGAGAGAGAGAGAGAGAAAGAGATTAACTGAACCAATAGAATTCCTTAATGTTTACTACAGTCTCCTCAACCATCAAAAGAACTCACTTTAACCATTATAACCCCATTCCACTTTACATACACCTTTTTCTTTTATCATTCTTTTGTTCATCATCAATATATAAACGATACATTTCAAATCAAGTGAGTTAATTCGTATTTGTGTGTGTGTGTGTGTGAGTGTGTGTGTGTGCGTGTGTGTGTGTGTCTGTCTGTTTGTTATGTACGTGGCGTCATAGGGCAGATAGTGGATCGAGTGTGTAAATAGCGTTTCGGAGTTGCATGTTCTTTCTTGGACCTGTTGAAGCCCAAGCTATTTTCGTACTATCTCTTGTGTACTGTCTTATCAGGTGTTGGGAGGGCGATGCTTGGTCAATCCTTTTGATGCCTGCAGTATATATAATAAATCATCAAACACACTGAACCTTTATCTCGGGGCATGAAGACAACTGACCAAGTCAGCACTGTTGATACGTGCTGTGTGCGTCACTGCATTCCTTTGTCACAAGTACCAAGGCAATACAAGATTCTATCTTTCTAGCCTGTGAGTAAAGACCTTATTCACCGCACCTGTCGGAGGTGTGTAGGCCTTCTTCCTGAGCGCCATGTCGGTGAACCAACACGCAGCCATCTGGTTGTTCATCTACACTCCCAAAGGATCTCTGGCCGACGTGTACGCTGAGGGCAAAGACGACAACTTCGACGCCGGGTCAACGCAGGTCACCATTCACCTGTCGGCAGGGGAGCAGGTGTTCGTAGGACAAAAAGACGGTAACATCGTCAGGGGAGGGCGTTGGACCGTCTTCAATGGCTACCTTCTGCAGGCGGAGTGAAACTAAGTGCTGCCTTCAATGTCCACTGTCGTCCCTTCAACACGATCCTCTTCCCTCCCTTTTCCTCTTCACGAGAACTCGTTCAAACGAAGACCAAGGTCGAACTCCTTGTTTACCATTGAATAAAATAAAATAAAAAAACATGTGTGTTCTCAGCGGTGAAGGATATCGCGTTCGAAGACAACCCGACCCGTCTACCGTCGCTATGACTACCTTTCACTGACGTCAGCACAGTCAAACTAATAGTCTGCGAAGCAATATTTTATCTAAAAAGAGTACTAACTTCTCATCGGCCACAAACTCACGTCTTGCACTTTCTATACTGTTAGCAGTTCGTGTTCGATAAACGACCTGGACCGTCTAGAATGGCTACCTTACGCTAACGACCGCTCAAGCACTAACACCTATACTGTCTATGAAGCGACTCACAAGACTTTCACTGGCCACAAACTTCATAGTTTTGCAGTGTTCTTCAACTGTAGAAGATATAACCATCAATTACCCTTCACCCCTTAATGCCGAGTGCCAACCTTTCCTGCTCTAAAGCATATTATTATATTGAAAATTTTAATCTAAATTTTAATTTGATTATATACTTACCCAACTCACATAACGCAATTTACTTCAGTTTAGTGCTAGGACGCTGAATAGCATCGCCTTGGTAACAAGGGGAGGTCACCCTAAAAAAGAGCTACCTTGACCCCTTAACAGGACAAAGTCACGCGTGACTTCCTGACCTTGCCGCCATCTTAGAATCATCCAATCGAAAGCGAACATAGAAAAATTTCCCTCTTTTTTAGGAAAAACCCCCATAAAACCCCAAAAGCAGGGCAGGAGGGCGGGTATCCACTATGTGAGTTGGGTAAGTATATAATCAAATTAAAATTTAGATTAAAATTTTCAATTAAATTACATATCTTATCCCAACTCACATAACGCAGAATGCTAATGAAGGAGGTGGGAAAACAAAATTCCACTTGTCCAGCTGCGACAATGGCTGGTAGGGAGCTACTGCCATCATGACGAGTGCTGGCCACATCTCGCAGGTAAAAGTTGATGAAAACGTCCTGCGATTTCCAGTAGGCAGCGTCTAGGACCTCTGCCAGCCTGCCTGAGCGGAGGACTGCCAGAGAAGTAGCCCAGGCCCTGGCTTCATGAGTTCTTGACGACGTCATAGGAAGGACAGAATGCCCAATCCCAACTTGTCTGTGCCACCACGCATACGCTTGTTTAATAAGCGTAGAGACCCATCTTACCAAAGTGACCCGCGACACGTCCTTGCTCCTTTCAGTGTTAACTGAGATGAAGAGCAGTTTTTGGTCCCTAGACCTAAATAGGTGTGGTATGGGATAAGTAGCTGGTAAGAGTACGAACAGGACAATTGACCATATCAGGGTCACCAGACGCAAGAATCCTACTTAAAGGAGGAATGCGAATAACAGGAGGACAGACCAGGTTTTTGGTTTTTGGCAAGGAACTCCGGCCGAAATCTTAAAACAACAGAGCCATCGCTCTCAAAAGAAATATCCTTAGCCAGGCCTGAAAGAGCGTGCACCTCACTGCCTCTACGGGCAGAGGCTAACAAAACGAGGAACAAGGCTTTACGAGTCAAGTTAGCAAGCTCGCTGAAGCTAAATGTTCGAAATCCGAAGAGGCTAGAAACTTGAGTACCAAAAATAAGTCCCACGCGGGAAGAGGGGACTTAGCCTTCGCAAAACCAATCGCTGCCCCCTTAAGAACACTAGCAATTACACCGCCCAGGTTAATGCTATGCCCTAATTGCTTCAGAGTAGAAGAAATGGCTGAGCGCCTGACTCTCAAAGAAGCCAAGCCCTGAGCAGCCAAACACGAGAGATGATTTGCTACATGCATAGAGCGAGGTGAAGTAGCAGTAACTCCATTCTCCGAGCACCACTTTGTCCAAGCTGACCAGTGCGACGCATAAACAGTGCTGGTCGACTCTCTGTGGGCCTTTTGGACAAAGCCTAAAGTAGCGTTTGAGGAGCCAGAACGGCGCAGCGACCTAGAAAGAAGGGAGGGCCGTCTGCGAGGCGAAGGAGGACGGGGAACCAATGTTGGCTGGGCCACCAAGGAGCCACCAACACCATTTTTCCATTTTTTTTTTTTTTTCATTTTTCATTACTTTATTGTCCCATCGCTGGGAAATTCGGGTCGCTTCCTCCCAGTGGAAAGCTAGCAGCAACGGAGTCGCGCTACCCAGGTGTCTGCGTGTTTAGGTGTATTCAGCCACCTGCACTTATGGCAGAATGACCAAGGTCTTTTACGTGCCATTGTGATGACACGGGGGTGGGACATGGCTTCCGTCTCTGGGTCTGCACATAAAGTTGACCCGTGTCCGTCCCGGCCCGAATTCGAACCTGCGACCTTCCGATCACAAGTCCAGTGCTCTACCAACTGAGCTACCGGGCCCCCCAAGCAAGGCTGTTCCAGCTCCGCCTTCCTGAGAACCTTTCCCAAGAGATGAAACGGGGGGGAAAGCATAAGCTATCAGACGCGACCAGTCTTCTTCGAGGGCGTTTGTTTCCCACACCTCTGGGTCTGGAAAGGGGGAGACAAAGACCCGAAGCCTGCGGGAGAATCTTGTCGCAAACAGATCGACTGTAGGCTTGCCGAAATGCCACCACAGACGTTGTAGGACCTGATGAGTCAAAGTCTACCCCGTGTGCATCGTACGCGACGGGCGACTGAGGTAGTCCGCAAGAACGTTGAGTTTGCCTGGGATGTACTTCGCTGACGACAGAATAAGGTGCTGGCTGCCCCAGGCCAGAACCTGACCTGACCTGACAGAAAGAGTGAGAGGCAAAGTGCCTCCCTGTCTGTTGATATAGACCGCCACGGTCGTATTGTCTGTGCGAACCCGAATGTGTTTGTTCCTGACCATAGCCAGAAACGATTGGAGTCCCAGGAAAACAGCCTCTAACTCTAGGGCATTGATGTGCCACCCACTCTGCGTCTCGTTCCACAGACCTGACGCAGTGTGAACAGAAAGATGGGCACCCCAGCCCTCCATAGACGCGTCTGTGAACAGAAACTCGTCCGGGGGGGCCATCGAGATTGGCACTCCCTGTGAAATCCCGGGGAGCAGCCACTGCCTCGTTGTGTGCCGAAACCAGCTTTCGAGAGAGACTACTGTCTCCCAGCCCTGAAGAGAAGGCTTCCACAGCGAACTCAGGGCAGCCTGAAATGGCCGCTTGTGGACTCTGCCTAAGGGCACAAGAGTGGCCATCGATTCCATTCGGCCAAGAAGAGAGGTCAGAACACGAACAGACGCTTTCTTTTTCAAGGACAGAGTTCGAATCAGACTTTGCAACTTGTCCACCCTTCTCTGTGAAGGGCGTACCAGCCAAACGACGGTGTATGTCTTTTGCGTGTGGAAGAAAAACAACCCCAATGCTAAAAACGTCTGTGCAAAACCTAGGTTTAGCCACATGATGGTGTTTTAGTTCTTTCCGTAACCTCTTAGAAAGAAAAGCTGAAACTAAGGAACTTCTGCGAGTCCTTTGTGCTGCGCAGCGAAAGTCGCTGACAGAAGCCACTGCCTCAAGAGGTAGGCTTAGCCGGAAAAGTTCCGACTGAGAGGTTACGAGCAGTGGCTCAGTGAGCCTAAAAATTTTTAGTCAGAATGTGAGCCCGTAATTTGGACAAGTTCTGACGACATGTCGGAAACCAAAGCTTAAGACTCTGATGAGAAAGCGCAATTCCGTAACCCGTAAAAGCTGAGATTGTTTTAACAGATCACAGCTTCTCCCAGAAGATGGGGAGGGATGCAGCGTAGCATAGACGTGCGAACACTCCCCTGATGAACCACAAAAAGCAAAGAGCGGAGTAGATCCGCCTCTTGTTTGAAACCTGAGCCAAGCAATGTGCCAAGAAAAGCGCTGGGAGGCTCCGCTGTTCAAAAGACTTTAGCCAAAGTGGCTAGAAGCGACATGCCATCCTTCTCACGACGAAACTCGAAGTTGACAAGAGCAGAGAAGATAGAGCGCTATAAAAAATCTTTGCAAAGTTTCCGAAAAAGAGGATAACTTGAAAAGAACATGTGCTTATTCCCTCAGAGACAAGAAAGGGGACTCAGTATAACGTACTGTTCTACTGTAGCCGTCTTCCCTACCAGAATAGTGACAACTTTCTCTACCGCATCGTCACGAAACCTGAATGGGTCTAATGACGACACGATCGGTCTCGACAGAGATCTCTGCAAAGTCTCAGAGAGAGACGACAACTCAAGCAAGCGTAAGCCAGTTACTCCAAAGACAAAAGAGAATTCTCCGAAAACGGGACTACTCTGTCTCTGCTGTATCATCTTGCCGAAGGACTGCAAGTTCCGGTGTGACCGGAAAAGTGGAACGAGGCAAGGCAAACGAGTCAACCAAATTGACTGAATTATGCGGCAGTGTAAACTTCTTAGCCGAACCAGCAGGCAAAGCTGAGGCTAAACACAAAGAAGCACGGTAAGGCTGCGCTGAACCAGGAGCCAGACCGTGAGCTGTTAACCGCGGTACAGCGTGAAACGCACCGCCATGCTGACCAGTAGTCAGTAGCTTAGACAGCTCAAACGCTACCAACGGGGATTCCCGAAAACGGAACCGCTGTTTCTAGTCCTTCGCAGAACGGAAATCCCCCAAAGCGGAAGGAGGTTGGGCAAACAAACCTACAAGTGTTGCCGCACCCTCCTCGAACTACCGTGAAGCAACTTCCGCCGCCAAAGCCAGTGCTAGCGGAAGTTCAACCGGTACGCGGAAGTTGGCATCTTCGTCATCCTGAACGAAAGCACCAAAATCCGACTCATAATCCCGCACAACCGTGCAACCAGGCAACGAACTTCCGCCCTGACTACAATAGTCAGGCGAAGCGTCACCCGGAAGGGACGACACACGAGGGATGCGATACCCAAGCAGTGTGTCCCTAGGGACTGCTTTCCTGCCCAGAGGGCGGAAGCGGGGAATGTCACCCCCTCCTCAAAATACCGAGAAGCCACTTCCGCCGCTAAAGCCAGAGCTTGCGGAAGCTTAGTCGGTATGCGGAAGTTGACATCTTCGTCACCCTGGACGGAAGAGCCAAAATCCGACTCGTAGTCCCTCACTTCCGTGAAATCAGGCAAAACACTTCCGCCGTGACTACCGTAGTCCGACGAAGCGTCGCCCGGAAGAGACGACACGCGAGGGATGCTATACCCACGCAGAGCGTCTCTGGGGACTGCTCCCTGCCCGGAAGGCGGAAGCGGGGAAAGCTGTGAAAGCTGTGCTGCCGCACCGACTGCTCTGACTCCAGAGAGCGACGGCGGACGCACTTCCCCTGTTCGGTCAGAGACCGAACGCGTGTCTGGGCTTTTCCCTCGACCTAGACGTTCACGCATTCGGAACGACGTAGCCCGGGGACCTAAGCTTTCGCTCACAGCGCGGCGTACCGGTGTGGCTACTTTCTCCAAACTACGCACTTCGCTTTGGCCGGAGAACCCGGTTACTAACGAAGTATAAATACCTTGATCGTCGTCAGTCCGAAACCCGGAAGAGGCCTGAGAACGCAGCAGGGAAACGCCATGGCTACCATCAAACGAGGCATGTACGTCGGCAGACGTAATAGTGGCGGAAGGCGGAACTCGCACCCTGGCAAGGGAACGCACACCTCCCACACCGGAAGGCAAAGACAACATCTCAGCCTTGGTAGACGATAACTCGGCTGAAAGAGAGGATATCTGAGCACTCAAGGAGCGCAAAATAGCAGAAACATCCTGCTTCTCGCTAACAGGACCTGAACCGGACAAGACCGGTGAAGAGGCTGAAGGCAAACTAGGCATAGCCGGAGAACTTGGCAAGTCTATCGAAACATCAAACGAAGATTTAGTCAAAGGGTCTGTGACTTTAATCGAAGCTTGACCTGCCGAACTCTTCGACTTACGAGAAGGCTTCTTTGTGGGAGAAGGCTCGGCCACTGACTTAGCATTTTTCTTCTTTTCCTTATCCGACATGGCGAAAGGAAAAAAATGTAAACAACAGCTAAGTACTCGACAAAACCTAAGTCACAAAAACGATAACAAACGACAAAAAAGCTCACCCAAACACACAGTAGGAGCAGACTTCTTCGTGGGAGAAGGCTCGGCCACTGACTTAGCATTATTCTTCTTTTCCTTATCGACATGGCGAACGGAAAAAAATGTAAACAAAGATAAGTACTCGACAAAACCTAAGTCACAAAACGATAACAAACGACAAAAAAGCTCACCCAAACACACAGTAGGAGCAGAGGGACCGTGTGCAAGTACCAAGGCAGGGTCTGACAAAGGCAGAAGTCAGACAAACCGGCTGAAAGCCGGAGCAAAATCAAAACACATCTGTAGCCACAGACCGCTGAAGAGTGAATGATTCTAAGATGGCGGCAAGGTCAGGAAGTCACGCGTGACTTTGTCCTGTTAAGGGGTCAAGGTAGCTCTTTTTTAGGGTGACCTCCCCTTGTTACCCAGGCGATGCTATTCAGCGTCCTAGCACTAAACTGAAGTAAATTGCGTTATGTGAGTTGGGATAAGATATGTAATTTAATCTATCTATCTATACGACTTGTGTCTGTCTGTGTGTCTGTGTGTGTGTGTCTGTGTGTCTGTGTGTGAGTTCGCGATGCACGGCCAAAGTTCTCGATGGATCTGCTTCAAATTTGGTGGGCATATTCAGGTAGACCCGGTACAGGACACAACCTGGTCGATATTTCAACACGTGCTCTCAGCGCGCAGCGCTGAACCGATTTTGGTTCCACCTCAGCTATTTTGGTTCCACCTCAGCTACCCGGGCCCCCATACCGACACACCAAAGCCAAAGTTCTCGGTGGATCTTTTTCAAATTTGGACACCGTATTCAGCTACACCCCGGACACAATATCATCGATGAGATATTTCAACACGTGCTCTCAGCGCGCAGCGCTGAACCGAATTTGGTTTTTGTGTTCATTTCACCATTATAAGTAACTCTTCCTTATCTTCTCATCTTCTCCATGTTTTCAGCGTTTACCTCCCTTCCTTCGTATGGTGCACTATAGTATCTTCGGATATTCCCGGCGTTCTGTTACTATTTTTAGAAGGTCACCGCAGTGTCCAGAACGTAAATTGGACCCGTAAATTATCCTCACTGTAAAAGTGCAAAGATCGAATCAATTTATAGCCACGCGAAAAATACACTGTCATCTAGATCTCTCTATAGATACGGCTTCTCTGTGTTTGTGTGTGTGTGTG
Source organism: Littorina saxatilis (assembly GCF_037325665.1). NCBI lineage: Eukaryota > Metazoa > Mollusca > Gastropoda > Littorinimorpha > Littorinidae > Littorina > Littorina saxatilis. The sequence goes on from NC_090259.1 coordinate 27,180,807, forward strand.
TGTGTGTGTGTGTGTGTGTCTCTATGTGAGCAACACCTGTGCATTGTTCAGTTCTGTTTGTGATGTGGTCTGGCGGCTTTTGTGTAATTTTATGTACTGGCCTTCCTTTGAGAAGCCATAACAGGTCAAAAGGGCTTAGAGATAAGCTCTAACTTGCTCAGTCCTGCTTGAGTGGAGTTCGCCTCCAAAGGTGATTAACACGGTTACATTCGTCGACAAGGATGGGACTCGATATGGTCAGGAATGGCATTATGGCCACTGAATCATTTTCGTGCTGTTCCCATTCCACGAATCTGGGAGGGACCTAAGCTTGGCGGGTCCATTGTTCGGACCCGGCGAAGCCGGCGTACGGCTCTAAGTACTTCTTCCCGGCGAAGCCGGCTACCCGGCGAAGCGGGTATTCATTCTAGTTTGTCCAGGGGTGTACCTTAACTTTTTTTGCTACCGGCCAGGGGGGCCGGTAAGTCAAAAATTGAACCGGCCCCCCCAAATCCCAACCGGCCCCCAACTTGCCGGGATTTCTTACAACCGCCCCAGCGGCTCGTCGCTTGCTAACCACATACACAAAAGACGTACATTCATACTTATAATGCATACATGTGGATTTGCACTACTAATAACTACCACAAACACACAGAAAACTTGATGACTAAAATGCTATGTTTTAATATAATGATAATTAACCTTGTTTTAATAAAGAATTTAAAATAAAAGCCGCCACAAAGAAACAAGAAATCAAAACCACATTCACACCCTGTCACACAATCACACACTAAACCTCACTAAAAGTTACCCCTCTTTATGTACCCCTACCACACAATTTACAAAGTAATTTACTATGGAACTTTACTTACCACATAAACACACACTACAAAAGAGTAAATCAGCATTTTTTTTAAATTTAAATTATGTTTTTTGTTGTATAAAACCAAGTATAAAAAGCTGACTACAAACAAAACATTTTCTAAGTTGCTTTCTTGTTTTGTTTCTTTTTCTTTATGTCTGTGTTATTAATATTACTGTAAAAGTTGCATATCAGCCAAATTTACCACAGCTTAAGTCATAAATAATCAAAAGCATTATATTTCATTTCTATTTCCTAATGAAAACAAACAGATGTTCAGATTTCCTGATCCTAGAATTGTTCACATGTGATCTTTATGCTTTTGATTCAGCAGAGTTGCATCCCTTGTCCTATTGTTGAAGGTCTGTCTTTTCTTCTTTATCACATATAGTGGATCTGGGTGGGTTTTTTAAACTTCCTTAGTTGAAGGGAAATAATTGACAGCAGTAGTACTGTCACTACTTGTACTAAGTTGGTCAGCAAAGCTGGTGTTAACATATTTTGGAAAATGGTCTCAATGAGTATCCCTGCAGTCAATGACATAATTATATACATTTCCCAGAAACTGGATCAGTGGTACATAGCAGGCACATCAAAGGAAAAATACAGAGGGCTAGGGGGAATATGTTTGCTCTGGATGGGCGGTCAGATCAAAGGCAGATGCATTGTAAAAGCTGGTTGGCCTTGAGACCTGGGTCAATGACCGTTACTTGCAATCTGAACACAGCTGCCTGTCGAGACACTGACCTTCTTACTCGGGGTCAATGACCGAGTTTTTATCTGAGAGGAAACCGTTTTACAACATGTGAAAGTCTCTGAAGGATTGGTGAGCGCAGGATAAGATCAGAGAGGGGGTGAAGTGAATAGCGCAAAGAGGGGGGACGGAGGGGGGTTTAACTATTTTGACTGCTGATGCAATCGCCAGCGGCTCGTGGCACTGGAGGGGTGATGACACGGTCATCTAGCCAATGTGTCTGACATTGATTGATGGTAGTCCTGAGTCCTCAAAGTGGGGGATGAGTGGGCAGTAGAAAAGTGACAAATTTTGAGATCGCCCGCAGAGATATTGACTACGTCGGATTGACTACGTTGCCTAACGACTTTGTACTTCAGCAAAATTTGAACTCGCCCGGCGGGCGATTTCAGAGGAATTTCGAACTCGCCCGACGCGATTTGAAGTCGCCGCGGGCGAGCGGGCGAGCGCCAAAACTCACCCCTGTTTGTCATATATATGGTGATGATGATGATGATGATGATGATGATGATGATAATGATGAAGATAGATGAAGATGAAGATGAATACGATGAAGTTTGATGAAGATGATGATGATGATGATTATGATGATAATGATAAAATAGCAACTACCTAGGTATCGTTTTCTTAAATGTTGCTGTTTACCGAAAATAATTCTTATTCTTTAAATGCCCTGTGTGATTTTTGTTGTTTTCCTTTTCCAACATTTCCCTGTTCATTTCACACAATTACCCCACAAAAGGGTGAATCAAAATCAACGCAAATTCATGTGTGCAGTATCATGTACATAGATCCAAAATACTATGTAACTACCGTAGAATTGTGTACGATTTAAAAAAAAAGATTTTTGTATGTGTTTCTTTCATCGTTTTCTTTAATTAAAAAAATAATTGTTTCTCTGTCCTCTGCGTCAACGTAATCAGCCTCCTTCAAACTGTATCCTTTCTAATTCTTCACTTTACCCGCTATTACGAGTTAGTCGTGTGACAGTACCCAATATTGACGGACTGTGTGATGATATCTTCTGCTATGGTCTGTTGAGACAGTGATATCAAAATCGAGACCGGAGGTCGAGATTTTGATATCACTGTCGAAACAGACCAATAGCAGAAGATATCATCACACAGTCCGTCAATGTTAGATATATTGCTAATTCTCTGGACAAGTTGTATTTACAAAATTACAAAAGTATTTGTCTCATTTTTGGCTGTTCCATATCCCTCCCTCTGATTATTATTTCTTTTTGTTCACTCTTTTCTTGTATGTACTTTTCAGTATTTCCAAATGTCTTTTCTTTCAAAAAGTCTTTAGTCACTTGCTCAACTAAATTCTGGGATCATTACATTTTCATATATATTTGTTTGTTTTTAAATTTAGTGTTTTTGTTTTTGAAGTGGGGAAGTAATAAAGAGGTCGTCGATATCAAAACTGATATCGACGGAAATGTCGTCGATATCACTTTTGCACTGAGCTCAGTTTTGCCCAATTGACCAATGGAAATCCACGTAACATATGAAATAGCAATATAGAGTTTTCTTGCACACGAGACTGTAGATGTCTCACGACGGCGTAGCCGAAGTGAGACAGCAGCAGTCGAGTGTGCAAGAAAACTCTCTGTCACACGACTAACTCGTAATAGCGATTATGTCTCACAGCATAGGCATAGAAAGACAGAAATGAGTTTTGGGGGACGAAATAACAGGCACAAAACAAGACTGAAAAACACAATTGCCCTTTTACACAAACCCTACACACGCATGCGCGCAGATGATAGATTCAATGCGTTTCGTGTCTTTTCTGGTTGAATGCATTCAACAACGTATCAACCAACGTTTCTGAATCTGTCAATGAAAAAAGATAAACTTATTTTGAACCAAACAGCCCATACCAACGAAAGCTAAACACAAACATAAACGCGCACTAACACAGATTGAATGCAAAGCGCGAACGAACACGGAGGATTTTTGTAGGTCAGGTCGTGGGAAAGTCCACCCGAAATGTTCCATAGGGGAAATGGTTGTGTTTGTATTGTTTATTTTCTCACAGTGATGTTGATGGTTTTTACAGTGCCGTTTTGAAAGAATATTTTCCGAATTTGGGGCACACTTTTGACTTTTGGTTCGTTTATCTCGTCGAAGTAACATTCGAGTGTTTCTAAATCAAAACCTTCCAACACCGCTGGTGCAGATTAGACCTGCCTGAGGCACACACACACGCACATAAGCGCACACCTACACACACACACAATCAGAGAGAGGGAGAGGGAGAGAGAGAGAGAGAGAGAGAGAGAGAGAGAGAGAGAGAGAGAGAGAGAGAGAGAGAGAGAGAGAGAGAGAGAGCTAATAGTTTCCGAAGCAAACTAAACAAGAACAGGCACACACACACGCACATAAGCGCACACCTACACACACACACAATCAGAGAGAGAGAGAGAGAGAGAGAGAGAGAGAGAGAGAGAGAGAGAGAGAGAGAGAGAGAGAGAGAGAGAGAGAGAGAGAGAGAGAGAGAGAGAGAGAGAGAGAGAGAGAGAGAGAGAGAGAGAGAGAGAGAGAGAGAGAGAGAGAGAGAGAGAGAGAGACCGGGCCGTATTCTAATCCGCGACCAAATGCTAAGTTTTACTGAAGACAGGAATAATTCTTCAAAAATTGGTCGTTATGAAAGATCTTTGGTGTTTGAGATTTACGTGAAGTCTCGATAAAAAATCCATGTCCCCCCATATTACCAAGGGCGGTTTCTTGACCCCGTTAAGGTCAACACTTGTTTTTGACCGGAGTTCTAATCCAACGCATGCTGTCAGTGATAGAACGAGACTCGAAGGGAAGTAACTCGGAGTTCTGGGTGCGGGAATTCCCGCAAACCTATGGGTCTGTCAGTGGGTTTCGTCCCCTGGCTCGGTTTGTAAAAGCGTTAAAAGCCAATATCTTCCGTTTGACTACCGTTAGGAATGTAATTTTTTGCATACACCCTGTCTAACCCTATTCCTAACAATTTCACGAAATTTGAGCTTAATTGACCCAGAGATACAAGTCTTACCCGACAAACACCGACCGACTGACCGCCCGCCCGCCTCAAACAAACAAACAGACAGAGCAAATCCAGTAAGCCCCATTATCCTAATGGCGGCTCAATTACACATTAACATGCTTCCATTTTAAACTTCGAGGTCGTCATCGTGGATTGACGCCCGACCAAAGCTAATTGAAGCCCGACGGAGCAAAGCGACGGAGGGCTTCAATTAGACTTTGGTCGGGCGTCAATCCGCAATGAAGACCGAGAAGTTTCAAATGGAAGCATGTTATTTGTTAATGTTATTGTAATTCAATCTGACGACGATCTTTTTCCTGCTTTCATGCGATTGGTTCTGTTCTGTTCACACACTACTTTCAGTCCACCTACCTGCAACTCACATACACACACACACACACACACAGACAGACAGACACAGCCACACACACACACTCACCATCTCGATCTGTCTCTCATACTGCCGGCACTGCGTAGTGTGAGTCGCCTGGTTCTGCTGCGCCGTTGCCCGGCAACGTTCCAGCTCCATCTGTTGAGCCTTGAGCTTCTGGCGAGTGACCTTGACCTCTTCCTCAAGGGCATTGGCGTTGAGCTGCACTATGGAGAATTGGGAGTCGGTCTCTTTCATCTCATCACTCTTCTCTTCCAACATGGCTTCCAGCTGACTGATGCTGGCAGACTTCTTCCATATCTGGGTAGGGAAAGGCAGGGGTAAGGAACACCAACTTGAACCCAAGACAGTACACTTGCCATGCTGCCAATGTTGACAGCGTTCAAAAAAGAACCCCATCGCAAAGGAAAATCCGTCTTTCGTAATAAGTGTCAGTCATCACCATGAAATCAAATTACAATGACAAAATGTAAAACAAACAAAAAAACAAAAAAAATACATGTATAAACAAAACTGACCCCACCGCATCAGGAAGACTCCAGTGTTGAAGCAATAATAAGGATTATCTTTTTACCCTAGTGAGCAGCATTGAAACATATCTAAATGCCCCCATGATTAAGTCGGTTATCTGCCATCCATTTAGCAAAACTCACAAACAAACTCACGCACGCACATCTCTCCTTCCGTTCGTCCGTCCGTCTCTGTCTCTCTGTCTGTCTGTCTCTGTCTCTCTCTCTCAATGTATAACAAATGTATGTGTCTCACACACATACACCGACACACAACTCTACTTCAAACCGATACAACCCTCCTGACTCTTCAACTCTTCTTACATCCACTAACTCTGACCTCTTGTTCCAAGCGAGCGACGGATTGGCAGCGATAGTTGACATCCTCCTGAAGCTCGATCACCTGAGCGTTCCTCTGGCCCAGGCGAGCCTCCAGTGTGATGATATGAGAGTCACGTGACTCCAGCTCCGACGCCTGTTGGCTGACCTGCCTGGCTAGGCTGGCTCTGTCTGCTTCCAGCTTGCCAACCACCCCTTCCAGATCCCTCGTGTGCGTCTCACCTGAAATTGTTGCACCGAAAATAACTTGCTGACAGACAATTTTCGTGTCTTCTCTCTGTATTCCCCACTTAAAAAAAAAGAGTTCTATGCATGTTTTGTAAATCATTTTAATTCATGTCTTAAGCTCATAAATCTCAATGACTCATCTTAACAACTACTGGCGTGGTTGCATGTGTAGAAATCGTTTGCTTGCAAACGATGGTCATGCAATCATTCTCTGTACAATGTTCTTGAGGTGCTCTTACCTCCCTAACATGCCCGTGTTTGTTGTCTCTTGGTTTCTTAAAAGTATGGTACCACTACGCATATCAATTACTGGAGTCACCCTCAAGCGCAGTTCATCTGAGCACTTACTTCGTCCACTAAAAACACATGGAGTTACGCCCATGCAAACTCAGGCATCGTGAACAATCATTCTGCAGCAGACTTCGTTTAAAGACAGACTAACCTGACGATGACTGCTCATGATACTCATCCACACAGTCATAGGAGTCGACTTGAAGAGACATACACAAAGGCAAACACACAGACAGACACACACACACAGACAGACACACAGAGACACACAGACACACACACACAGACACAGACACACACAGACACACACACACAGACACAGACACACACAGACACACACACACAGACACACACACACAGACAGACAGACACACACAGACACACACAGACACACACACACAGACACACAGATACACACACAGACACACACACACACAGACACACACACACAGACACACAGATACACACACAGACACACACACACACAGACACACACACACAGACACACACACACCACCACCAAAGCGCTCTGAGATGCATTACTGAATTATATCTGACCTTTGACTGCCCTTTCCACGAGATCTGACAACTCTGCCCGGAGGTCACACACCACCAGCTGGTCGTGCTCCTGTGCAGTCAGCTGTGACCGCAGTCGCCTAATTTCGTTGTCCATGTCGATCAGCATGGCCCTGTTACATGATCAAACACAACACAAATAAAATACAAGGAACTTAGTCGATAAATATTGACAGGGGGCCGACTAATGGTTTAAATGTGAAATGTGTGTATAATAATGGGTGTGGGTCTGAAATGAAGTTAACATTTGTTTTGAATAATTATTGGTATTTTGACAATGTGGGTAGCATGGAAATGTAAGCATTTGAATGTAAGTCTTAGGTACCATTGTACCCAGGAGGAGAGACGAGAGATAGGAGTAGGTTGCAATAGCTTTTGTAGTCTTTGAGTTTTGTTTTTGGAAAGACATTGTAAAAGAAAAAAAAGACAACTACAGTAATGCAATATTTATTGTGAAAACCAACGATTGTACAAAGAACATGTGAGGCAACATTATGTCTATGATGGTGTGAAGAAAATTAGTTATGATTTATACCATTATTATTTAGACTTGAGACTGAATAGCAAAAGGCGAAGTGTATGTTTTGTGGTGTGAATTGAAACAAAATGAAAAGTGTAAATATCTGGGAAATTGTGGTTTGAAGACTTCGTTATTTCTTGATTGTTATTTACTATTATATTGAAGTGAATAGCAAAACGCTGTAATGAAATTAGCATGGGATTTATATATATATTTTTTTTAACTCTATAAGAACGGATAACTCCTATATGGTTCAGGCAAATGAGGCTAATTAGTATGGAAGAAACACTCATTTTTGCCCCTTGGGGCATTCAAGGCAACAAACAACCACATACATCTGATTTATAATTTAGTGAGACATAAAAAGCTGTATGATAATTTTGTAGTGATTAAAAAAAAAGGATACATTTGAGACTGTTGGCAGGGGTGAGCAAACGTGTGACCGACTCAGCGCAGAGATGATCGAAGAGATTGCTTCGTAGTCAGTGTTGTGACGAGCGTTGGCTAATGGTAACGAGTACATAATATGTGTGTAGTTGTGGTGTGTGTGTGTTTGCGCGTCGGTTTGGATTATGGGTGTAATTTGTAAAACAGATGTGACAGTAATAATGGAGTTCACATCAGTGAGGTTAGTTTGAAATGGAACACACGCACGTTTTTGAAAAAACAATACGAAATTTGGAACCATGAGATCTTCATCAAATAATAAACTGAACATCAGCAAAACATCAAAGCAATTATTAATAAGGTTTGAAAAGCTTGACTGGATTGAAGGCTGAAAACGTCATTTACAAATTACATCTGAGATGGGGAGGGCGGGTGTGGGGAGTGCTGAAAGTGTGGATGAGAATTAAAAAAGAAAAGAAAAACAAGAAGGGCAAAGCCCATACGACTCACATGCTTGACCTTGACCTTTACATGACCTTGAACTTCAGGGTCAAGGTCAAATAACTAAACCTAGCAATGACATCATACACTAAGAACTTCTTTACACATTTTTCCTACCAAAATACAAGGTCATACAACACAAAACTGTTAATTCAAGACATAGGAAGTACAATGGTGCTTATTGGCTCTTTCTACCATGAGATATGGTCACTTTTAGTGGTTTACTACCTTATTTTGGTCACATTTCATAAGGGTCAAAGTGACCTTGACCTTGATCATATGTGACCAAATGTGTCTCATGATGAAAGCATAACATGTGCCCCACATAATTTTTAAGTTTGAAACAGTTATCTTCCATAGTTCAGGGTCAAGGTCACTTCAAAATATGTATACAATCCAACTTTAAAGGACCCTTGCGACCTTGACCTTGAAGCAAGGTCAACCAAACTGGTGTCCAAAGATAGGGCTTACATTGCCCTGTATAGCATACATAGCTAAGGTTGCCATTCTCGATAACTTCAGAAAAAAATGCGAAAATGTGAAAAATGGTCATTTTTAAGACAACAATTACGGCCCCTGTGACCTTGAACTTGAAGTGAGGTCAAGTTGCCGCACATGTTTTTTGAGATCTTGTAACCATACACCATCAGGCCACATCAGGTGTTGATAGACTTAATAGTGTCCAAGAAATATCCAACGTTAAAGTTTTCCGGACGGACGGACGGACGACTCGGGTGAGTACATAGACTCACTTTTGCTTCGCATGTGAGTCAAAAAGAGAGTGACAACAGGCTGCCCTTTTCGTAGCGTTCATTAATTAATTCCTATTGTTTACATGTGCCAATAATGTTATAAAACTGTACCTAAGGGGATATAATAACGATTGGCTGTAGCTTTCGAACACAGAAAAAAATTATTTCAGTATTGCAATGCAAAGTGGTTTTGATAGTGTCGAATGTAAACAGAACAGTCTCAAAGTGAAAGTGGATGTTTTCCGGAAATTGCGAAGTTAAAAATACAGAAAAGCGCGCTTTCCTGCTTAGCACAATACGCTACCGCGCTAATCTGGCGTGTCAATAATATCACTACGTTTTGGACGTAGAAGGTGAGCGATTTCCTTCACGCGGGGATTGACGACGCTGTACTGTCTGTGTTGACGGTCTAAAAATAGCCCAACCTCTGCTTTGAGACCCATGTTCACCACCACCCTCAGCTAATTCAAGAAATGACCCCCCTCCTGATAGGTAGACGTGCACTCAAGTTCACCTCTGCTTTGACCTGTGTGCCAAGAGTCAGATGAGAGAGAGAGAAAGCGAGAGCGAGAGAGAGACACACACACACACACACACACATAGACAGAGACAGACATAGAAAGACAGAAGCGGAGAGACTCAGAGGGAGACACAGACAAAGACATATATACAGAGAGAGAGAGAAAAAAAATGTAACTGATCTCGTGAGAACGGTTGAGGCCTTGCAAGGTTTTGACGGCAACAATAATTATTGTAGTTCTCTAAGACTTTATTTCTGTTTGATTTGTAATATGTTGGGAAGACATATTTATCAATTGATCAACAAAATAAAACATAATACAAAACGACATAACATTGTTAAAATCATTATTGGCCAACGTTGAATGTTTACGAAGGCCTCAATCTTCCCGCGCCGTAGACCAGATTTGGTTGATTTTGGTATTTTGATTTTACATAACATTAAACCTTTCTTGGGGTTCATGGTCATGGCAACAGCCATAATAATATTATATCATGTATAATATTACATTTCAGCATATGTGAATTACATGTCATCATACCAAACTGTCATACATTTTTATTCCCACATCATTCTGATTGATCACAACCAAACCTACTATCAGTGGACACATCCAAATGCAAGCGCCTGTTCTTGACAACTTGCCACTGATCTAAAAATATAGATCAGTGCAACTTGCTGGGTCCTTTGCCGCCACAGACACTGTTTGGCCTGTAGGTAAAATGTACTATGTATTTTCTGATTTGTGCACAAAAGCTTTTTTTCTTTTTTCTCTTTTTTAACATTACAATGTTTAATGTCACTGTATGTTTAAAAGACCATGGTCACATTTGTAAAACAAATGTTAAATTAGAAAATAAATAACATTTTGGTTCATGATATTTTCCTACACATGTGCTGTGAATATAAGAAATAAAAATGTCGGTATATAAGTCACTCAAATGCAGTATAGTATGAATGGTTAGAGTTTGTTGCGGTTGACCCAGCACAGTTCGACCTATGATGTTTTTGTTGAACAATTTTGCCGTCACCCCTCCCATAGGGTGACGTATTTCACAACTTCCTGTGTTACACAAACTCAGTGATAACCAATTTTGCCTTCACCCCTCCCATAGGGTGTCGGATTTCACAACTTTCTACTGATGAACAATGTTGCCTTCACTCCTCCCATAGGGTGACGGATGTCACAACTTCCTGTGTACACAAATTGATGACGTATTTTACAACAAAATGGCGCTGCCCATGGTCAACCTCGAAACTATCCGTATGAATGGGGGCCTCCTGGCCCCCATAAAAATAAACAATTAAACACACACACACACACACACACACACACACAACAGATAGAACAAGAAATTCCTCCGAGGTAGGAAAAACACCCCCGTCAAAGGGAAATAACCTTCTCAGTTGGTGGCAGTGACTGAGTGAGAATGGTTATTTCCCTTTGACCATTAAGATGTCCCTCTATAAGTCCTTGTATAATTTTAATCCACCAATAACTCCCTAACCGTGTGTTTGACTGGTCCCAATTTTTGTAAGGACCGTCTCAGGAATGTATAGAACCTGTTCACCAAGTTTGGTGACGATCGGTCCGTTCATTCTTGAGATCTATATGCGAACACAAACAAACAAACACATCGACCGAATCCTATACACACCAATAACTCCCTAACCGTGTGTTTGACTGGTCCCAATTTTTGTAAGGACCGTCTCAGGAATGTATAGAACCTGTTGACCAAGTTTGGTGACGATCGGTCCGTTCATTCTTGAGATCTATATGCGAACACAAACAAACAAACAAACACATGGACCGAATCCTATACACACCCCTATACCGGGGGTGTAATAATGCTTACTGTCCAAAATCACGAATCAAAAAACAACCACGAAGGCTCTTGCGATGTCCATTTTCTCAACATGTCTGTTTTCATTTTATTGTTATCATCAGCATATTAGAATTTACTCACATCAGCCAATCTGACCCGAAATCAATCAACAGTTAGATCTAGCTTGTCTGACTGGACAACGTGCACAACGACGTAAACATCCCCAACACAAAGGTTAATCAATATGTAAAATTGACAACCCTCAGACTCCACACAAAACAATGTCAAACAAAACGAAAGGAAAGCAGACAAGAATTGATCGTGTCTGGTTTGTTGGACAAAACCTCTTGGTGCAAAAGGTCCCACATCTCAAAATAAAAAAGGAGAGCGCCAAACAAACACAAGAAGTAAATTGCAAGCAGCCAGATTTGTCGACTGTAACTAAACAAACCAGCTCCACTTTTCTAGAAGCATCAACTGTTTCAACAACGACATGCAAATAAAGCTGTTTTTCTCTGAGTGGGGCAAACAACTTGCTCGAAAACGATTATTCGCGAGCTAAAGTTTGATTCTACCCTCCTTGATCCTCCTTCATTGTGGTTTTCACCCACCCAGATAGGAACTGTATGTGCATGTGCATGCGAATATTATACAGGTTGTGATGTGTGTGTGTATGTGTGTGTGTGTGTGTGTGTGTGTGTGTGTGTGTGTGTGTGTGTGTGTGTGTGTGTGTGTGTGTGTGTGTGTGTGTGTGTGTGTGTGTGTATGTGTGTGTGTATGTGTGTGTGTTGTGTGAGAGGAGAGACAGACAGAAACAAAGACAGAGAGAGAAAAAGAGAGAGTGACAGAGAGAGAGAGAGAGTAAGAGAGAGAGAGAGAGAGAGAGAGTAAGACAGACATAGAAAGGGATAGAGAAAGAGATAGAGAGAGGGAGAAAGACAGAGAGAAAGGAAGAGAGAGAGAGAGAGAGAGAGAGAGAGAGAGAGAGGCGGAAAGAGAATGAGAAAGAGAGAGAGAAAGAAAAAGAAAGAGAGAGAGAGAGAGAGAGAGAGAGAGAGAGAGAGAGAGAGAGACAAATAGACAGACAGACAGACACGAAGATAAAGAGAAAGACAGACAGAGACAAAGAGAGAGACACACAGTTGATCGCTTCACGACATAACGAATGTCACCATGAGCCACTCTCTGCCTCTCTCCCATGGCAGATAGGGAAGGGCCCGGGGGAAGGAGGGAGATGGAGGGAAGATCTTCTCCATGACAACCTAGCCTACCTGAGGTCGGCGATGATGTGGCTGATGGTGGAACCATTGTTGTTGGTGTTGCCTTCAGCAGCAGAGGCGCCCCTGGTGTCCAGCAGACTGCGTGATGAGTTGCGGCCCTTGCCAGACAGCGCGTTGGAATGCAGGCTGGCCCCTAATAAGTGGATGCTGCAATTACCGCTGTCATCCGCAAGTCCAGACTGAAACAGAGAGAGAGAGCGAGGAGTTGGGATGGGTGACCACTGGGTTGTGTTCGTCTGTCCGCGCCAGGAAAGTCGGGGGAACAGAGATTGATAAATGGATGGATGGATGGCTCATTGCAAGCACATAGGGGCCGGGTAGCTCGGTTGGTAGAGCACTAGACTTGTGATCCTAAGGCCACAGGTTCGAATCCCGGTAGGGACGGACACGGGTCAACTTTATGTGCAGACTCAAAGACGGTATCAATGTCCCACCCCCGTGTCACCACAGGGACACGAAAAAGACCTCGGTCATACTGCCACAAGTGCAGGTGTATGATTACAAATAAACACGCACACACCTGGGTAGCGCGACTCTAATTGTTGCTGCTAGCTTTCCACTGGGAGAAGGTGACCCGAATTTCCCAGTATTGGGATAATAGAGTAAATGAAATGAAATGAAAAATATATAACCAGTGAGTTAATGCTTAAGTTGCCGATGTCATCCGCTAGTCTAGATTGCAAGGCAGACAGCGGTTGAGATTAGTGACGTCAGTGTAGTAAAGGCTTTAAAGTCGGGGGAACAGACATGTAAGTTATGTCACTGACAGGTCGAAAATACATCAAACTTGCATCTGATTAGTATGAGCAAATAAACAAGAAAAAAAGCACACGAATATGACGCACTCGTACACAAACTCACCAGGGCAAAAGAGAGAGAGAGAGAGAGAGAGAGAGAGAGAGAGAGAGAGAGAGAGAGAGAGAGAGAGAGAGGGGGGGGAGAGAGAGAGAGAGAGGGGGGGAGAGAGAGATAGAGTGAGAGCGAGAGGGAAAGAGAGAGAGTGAGAGCGAGAGGGAAAGAGAGAGAGAGCGAGAGTGAGAGCTATGGAAAGAGAGAGAGGGAGAGGGAGAGGGAGAGAGAGAGGGAAAGGGAGAGAGAGAGGGACTGAGACAGACAGAGAAAGACGGAGACAAGACACACAGAGAGACAGACAGAGAGCTCCAGATTCTTCGACGCTGATCTGTGAATTTCCATGCCCCTGCAGGACATGTAATGACGTATAGAAACCATTTCTTTAGAGGACAAACGATCAGTGGGACCTGGATTGAAAGTACATGAATGTAAAGGTCGAAAGGGGGAGTAGGATTGTATGTGTTAGGGAATGACTTCAAAGCTGGGCCGTACGAGACCTGTAACACCATGGCGAGAGAGACGAGTTCTAAACAACAGACCCAAACTCTCACCTTCCCTCTTCTCACCAGCTAACCGTTGTGACTTCCAAGTCTGAAGAAAAACCACACTGACTGACTTGTTCAAAGAAAACAAAAGATCAAAATAAGACACAAAAGAGCCATTTCTTTCAAAATTAATGGAATTTCGACGGGAATGAGATGCATTGTTCAAGAGGGTAGATCATTCGTCAGAAGCTCATACACATTACTTTTAAACCGCACTTATTAACCGATGAAATGGTTTCAGATTGATGTAAAGCAGTGCAGGCACCGAAAAAGAACAAACACAATAGAGTAGATAACAATTCAAAGAGTACAAAGAGAGAGGACGCGATAAGTATTCCTGAAGAAGTTTTAGATTTCAGTGATGAGATGGCTTGGGGAGAGCCCTTTCTCTCTTTGTCGCGCAGAATAAAACGGGTGGGGTGGTGGGTGGGGGTTGGGGCTGGGAGGGGTGTGGGTGAGGGTTAGAGTTGGGGGGTGATGTTTTACACCATAAAATAGTTGTCCGGACACGGTTGCATGGCCAGTTCTTCACTTTTGATGTCAAGTGTTCATTCAGAGGCTTGTAGAAAATCATGGAAACCCATTTGCACAGGGGATGAACACATACTTCTTGAATTATTTATAGCGGATATGACGACACAAGCACATGTTCACTGACAATTGTACGGATATCCAAACCCATTTGCAGATCATACAACTTGAACCATTACAATCGGATGCGACGTCACAGGCAGCGAATCGTTTTCTACGACGCACAATATATGCGTTACTAACGTGGGCAACAACATGTTGAAGGTGTTGCTTGGTAAGTGTCTTTGGTTTTTTTGACAGAGTATTTTTTTTCCATCTGAAACTCTTGTCGTTTCAGTAAATAAATCCCGTGAGAGACCATCATGATCTCGTGGCTAGCTCAATAGAGCTTCATTAAATATTGATTTGTTTGACAGAGCTGGGGTCCAGTGTGTTCCACTGTACACAAGTGGCATAAAATTTTAAGATATTTTAACCGTAGACGTTGATTTCATTAACAAACGCCATTTGCACATAAACTCAAGCTCCAAAGTCAAGCAACGTTATTTGAAAACAATACATTTATTACCTTTATTTAATAATGTACTCACTCGCGTGACGTCGAAACAAGAGGAAATACCAACACAAAACAAAACATGTTTCTACATAGACAAAACATGTATACTATGTTTGTTTTTGTTTCTTCATTTACTTCATTTTGTCGTTGTTTCAGTTTAAACCTTTAATTTGATTATGATTGACAGAAATCAGGAAAAAAAAAGTATTGTAGTCGCCATATAATATGCATCGCACGTATGAACATTAAAACGACTGAAAATTAACGTCATATACAAGACCCCAGCCCGATCAAACGACTTTAATATTGTCTGTGCAGCACCATCTGGAGAAGAGGTCAACAACCAAAAGATAACGATTCAGATTTGTTTAAGCGAATAAAAAACCCAGATATCCCAAGTCTTTTGAACGAATTTAGATAAGAAACTAAATGAGAGAAGAGAATTCAACGGTGCAGAGAGATAGATAATTGTATTACCGCTGATAATATCATGCCGCTATGTTGTTAAAGAAGACTCGTCGAACAGTGGACCCCCTCCCCTTCTTCTAGAAACACCACCTACCATTCACACACACCCCTCCCCCACACATACACACCCGAGTTCAGACTTCCTCTCTTTTAAGTCCACGATGTTTTAGACTTCCTCTCTTTTAAGTCCACGATGTTTTAGACTCCCTCCTTTTTGAGACCTTATTTCTGGCAGGTTTTAAAAGTGGGGTTCCGTCGTACTTCATGTCGCTACTATGATTGAACCACAGGGCTGCTATCCTATTAGAAACTTCTACTTCTCTTGCAGCTCCCGCATAAACAGGCCCTGCTCCAGATTCTGCATTAAACTCCATACATCAATCCGTCCATCAACCAATCAGTCAATCAATCAGAAAGCATGAGATTGCTGCTGCTACTCTTCTCCCTTCATGACGTCGTCAAAGGTCAACAACCTTTCAGCTCTGAGGTCATCATGCAGAACCGTTACCATGGCTGCCCAGTGCCGTCCTCTACCAGTGAAAACTTCACAAACGCTTTGACTGTCCGATCTCGACTGGGGTGCGTAGCTCAGTGTTCCGTAAGCGAGCAATGTCGTGGGGTCCTTATGTGTCCAGTAGTCGGTGGAAGTAAAGCAGTTGCGTGTGACATGAAGAGCACCACGTTGTCATTGTGTGAACAGCAGGATGGAAACAGCACGAGCAAGGGCTGTTACTTTCTGCAGACGGTGAGTGTGAGAGAGAGAGAGAGAGAGAGAGAGAGAGAGAGAGAGAGAGAGAGAGAGAGAGAGAGAGAGAGAGAGAGAGAGAGAGAGAGAGCATATGGAGAGGGGTGTTACGTTACACGTGTGCGTGTGTGTGTTCGTACGGTCGCACTACTTGTCTGTGTGGTCGGTTGCTTACAAACACAGGAGGTTTACCACATCTTTCTTTCTTTCTTTATTTGGTGTTTAACGTCGTTTTCAACCACGAAGGTTATATCGCGACGATTACCACATCTCGTTGAAAGTAATTTATATTATTTGCAAGGGATTCGTGAACACCGAGACGCAGTCATACGTTAGTTTGCCCTACGCATGAACGAAGCACTGTTTTAGCCATGCACTAAATTACATTTTCATTTCACATTCTCGAACGTGTTCATTAAGGATCCTGCTTGTTCACGTCCTAAAAAAGTACTCTGGTTGTAATCATATCACACCATGACTGTATAAACTTGTATCATTGTTCAACAGCAAGAGTCTCCACAGCAGACAGCACCCGACACAACAAGGAGAGAGCCCCAAACAACACAGCCTGCGTGTCACAACGGGGGAACGCACGACGGAACGAGATGCTTCTGTCCCCTGCCTTTTTCCGGTGCCACGTGCAACCGTTACATGAGAGGTCAGAACAGCATGCATTCTCCAACCGACATCCCATTTAAAGGCCAACAACGGCTGTACTGGTTCATGTTCATGTACCATCATGTCCGGGCGCGGCAGATGAAGCTCTGTTTTTTCGTGCTAAGGCTACATCCGGTGTCGCTAGCAACGCTGAAGTTAGCTCTGTGGCCTTCTTTTATTATAACAAGGCTTTTTGCCCGGGAGACTGATGTTCGGCTTTAAACAAGATTTATTCAACTGAACCATGATACATTAACAAAAAGAGGAAACACTCCAGGGGCACAAACTTACACTAACGCGTATATTACGTTGCCAAAGAGTAAAGACATTTTGTTTCGTATGTATAACAGTCATGCTGCTGATTAGTATACAATATATTTAATCCAAGTGAAGTGTAAGTCTGCTCTTATTCGTGTGTTCGGCAATGATGGTACCTGTATGTCTAACTCAAAGAGCATCAAAAAGGACCAAACGCTGTTATTGCCTGACACTGTCACATAAATCCATCCCAATCCTGCAGTAATCAAAAGATACGCAGCACTGTAACACTGACATTGTTCCATTCATAAAGCAAGCTCCTTTTCAAAACATCTTGTCAAGGTACAGAATTCAACCATAGCTGATTTTGCAGTAATGTGAGTGTTTTTTCCAGACTGTCGGGAAGGGGTAGAACAAGGCCACAGTCTACAAACTGAGAACGGAGCATACATGATTCAACCCATCAACTCCACTTCGCCCTTCATGGTAAGTACAATAAGTTGGGGAGACAGAAAGGACGGCAATCACATTTGACACATTTCTATGTTGAGGATCGCCGACATTTACAGTGTTAAGAAAAGGATGCTCTCTGAAGCATCAAAGGAGTCTGAGACGTACGCTACACTGAAATGACTAAAAACCATAAGTACATTTATTGAAGTGTGCTCTACTGTTATGTTCAGCAATATAGTAGTTCTGCGGTTTAAACGATTTATTCCATTATTTTTGCAAAACAGCAACCCAAGTTACCTTTCTATAGGTATAGGCGCAG
Organism: Littorina saxatilis; assembly: GCF_037325665.1. Taxonomy (NCBI): domain Eukaryota; kingdom Metazoa; phylum Mollusca; class Gastropoda; order Littorinimorpha; family Littorinidae; genus Littorina; species Littorina saxatilis. Next base: position 27,198,933 of record NC_090259.1, read on the forward strand.
TCCACTAATGAAGGCGTCACACTTCCTGTCGGTCACTGAACACAAAAATCAATCCTTTTTTCTGGGTTTGGAGGGCATGTGTAGTGTGTGTGTGTGTGTGTGTGTGTGTGTGTGTGTGGGGGGTCGTATGTCACTACAATTACACCAGGTGTCTGTGTGTAATTACAGGTGACGTGCTCCTTCCAGTGGGGCGGCATCACGTACCCGCTGCGGGGGACAACGTGGACATGGGTCAGCACAGACTGGACCACAGCCACCGGCGGGTTAGGGGTCACCAACACCACCATCCCGGACAGCAACAATTTCTTCATCGGCCTGCACAACCTCCAGCAGCTTCTGAACCAGGCGCACTGCGAGATCCACATCTTCTTCTTCTTCAAGGACGGGAAGAAATGGGACGGGGCTCACTACGACAACTTCACCCTTGGACCTGGAGCCTCTCGCTACGAGCTCAGCTTCACAAGCTTCTGGCCCGAGGACGCTGCTGACAACGGGTTGAGCGTGGCGGGGCCGCTACGGTTCAGCACGGTGGACAACAACCCTGACGGTTGTGGCAAAGCGGGTGGGTGGTTCGGCCCTGACTGTAAGGGTTTTGCCTTGTTTGCCGACCCTCCTGTCTGGCCTGTGAATGGCGAGGTCATGGACCTCAACATGATCGTCTTCAACATTATCCGCAAGTCTTCTTTTTACCATGGGTGACTCTTTACCCAGTGAGTTTCAACTGTGATCAGCTCTGCTGACTTGGTTTCTTCACAACCGAATCAATTGAGCATTCAACGTTAGCTGAAACGTTATTAAATGACTTTACTTGAAATTATAGCTATTTGGAATAAACAGAGCCAGTGAGCATGAAGTCAGTGTCTTAAGTGCTACATGTTTTCGCAAAAGTTTCATTGATATTATACAAGAAAATTATACTTTTGCCAAAACCTCCGGCCTTAATAGGAGGGCCAGATTACGTTTGAAAAATTGAAAGTTGTCGTAAAATAATGCCCAAAGCAAAGCAAAAATGCTCAAAGATCTGGGTTGGATGGTTACACTGCAGAATGTTTTAGTTTTTCTTTCATGGTGTAGTTCCCCTTATGGCATAGTAAAGATGTCAAATAAAAGTATCAAATCGCATCCTCCTGTGTTGCTGAATGAATGGTATCTGTTTTGTCAAAATTACCTCATGAAGATCAGTCGGGATTTTTGAAGGGGCGGTTTGTATGACAAAATATTCGATTGTTTTGTTTTATTTTATTTCACATTGAAAAAAATAATAAATCGGGTCTGTTTTTCAACGCTTATTGTTCTATAACGTTTAATAATGTGGCATTCAACCTTTATTAAAAAACAATCCAAGACCTAAGCATCAAACACGTTTACCATTTCTAATTATTGTCAACCAAACCCGACCCTAATGTGAGGAAGATCAACCAGGTTTGGGTTTTGTAAAAAATAAATAAAAAATAAATAAAAAAATAAAAATTGACCTGATTCCCGAAGCGAGTCAAAATATTACGATTAAAAACGGTTGTGTTACAGTTTTGGTAGTGTAAAACATCGATAGTCAAATTTATGCGACAATAAAGTTTTACACAATTTGAAAAAACGATTTGTCTGGCTGGCTTTTCTCTTGTTTTACGTTTTAAAGTGAGTGCTCACCGACTTATTGTCAGTGACATATGTCTCTCAAGATATTTCTGTTCTATTTGCGTGGAAGCTAGTAGGGCATGGTAATGGTGTTTGCACACAAATCGACGGTCGAACAACTTTACACCACATCAAACAAAGTTTCAGGGCGTTTGTTTGTTTGTTTATTTGTTGCTTAACGTCCAGCCGACTACGCAGAGCCATATCAGGACGAGGAAGGGGGGGATGAAGGGGGCCACTTGTCAAGCGATTCCTGTTTACAAATGCACTAACCCATTACTTGTGTCCCAGCAGGCTTTTGTAAAACTAAATTAATACCTACTGGAAGATTACCAGTTTCCAGTATGTTAAAATAGGCTTAACCTATCTACTGCTGGACTTACATCAGAACACTAACAGATTAAACTATACATAAATCGCGAGACAAGCGGCAAGAGAAGAGATTTTTGGAAAAAATACAGGTGAATGAGCAAGAAGGCAGAAAAAAAGAAAAGAATTCATGAAGAAAAAGAGAGCATGACAGGAAAGAGGAACCAAAAATCTACCTAACAGCAAACTAGAAAGCTCCTGCGGTTCCAAAAACAGGAGGGGCCTTTAATTTCATAACCGCAGTGCCCCACTGCGGGAGTTTCAGGGCGTAACAGTGCGCGTTTCAAAAGCAAGATGACATAATCAACAAACAAACCAGCAGTCGGATTCACACACGCACTACCGTGCATCAATTCAAGTATATTATATTTGGACGTTCTCATCACTAGAGGGATCAAGTACTCCTTTCGTCCTATCGGTTGAACAATCAGAGCAACGAACAGTAACGAACAAACAACCGGTTTTATCATCATCTTCACCATCAACGGTCCCTAACGCTTTCTCCTCAACTACCCTCTGTTCCGGGGGGACGGGAGGGGGAATGTCCACTGAAGATCCGTTCTGTGTGGGAATCAAGTACTTGCTCTTCCTTTCATCGCTTGATGGCACACGAAGTCTTTACCACGCATTTCATATGACAAGGGTTGCTGGAGTCGCCTCTGACGGCTCGATTGAAAAGATGTTCGCGAACACCGCGTTGAAAAGGGTGAAAAACATCGGCTTGCACCATTCGGTTTTCGCCTTCTTCTTGTTACCTTCCGGTTCTTTTCGATTTATACGTAGATTTTTTGGCTGTTGTGGAGCTTTTTATTCCACTTTAAAAATCGATAGATCGAGGTCCCAGTGAATGTTTCGTTTTGTCAATCAAACGTCCAATCCACCTACAATAATTCTTGTTAAAAAAACAACTTTGTTCATCACGCGTATAATAATATCACTTTACAACAGAGAGCTGCATTGTACCCACGTTGAATGTTTGCATCGCGAAGAAAATCGGCAAAGACGTATGTTTATTTTATAGTCTCTTCATATGCATGCATTACAAGAAGAAGAAAAGGCACTCTTTTTTTTGATTTAATACCTTTGCCTACAGATAAACCCCCTAAAATAATGTACACCAACTAAAAAAAGAGCATAATAACGAATAGTGAAAAATGTAGGGAGGGGGTAGGAGTTGTTTGAAGAAATACATTTTTATTTTTATTTTTTGTAAACTGATTTTGTTTCCGGAGGTACATTTTGTGGGCCATATTTTTTTAATCGACGGCAGCAAAGTGTGACCGATTAAATCTGTTGAAATCTTTCTTTCTCTCGTTCTTTATCTGAGCGTTTTAATGCCACCACTTTCGCCGTGGCAACACCCCCCCCCCCCCCCCCCTTTACTTCTCTTGCCAGCCTCTTGACGCTTTCCTCCCCCTCTTGATGCACTGTCTTCACAATCATTGTTTTTCATTACCAAAATTGATATTAAAAGTCCTACTTTTTTTGCCATTAAGGACTTAAAAAAAACTAAAGGGGGGAGTTTACGTCCTCTCAGAAACTATTTCTATTTGGGACAAGAGTTGGTGATACGCTAAGGAGCTGGTAAAAGTGAGAAAAGAGGGGAGGATGACGGGGTGGCAGGAGTAGTGATGATAAAAGTTTGTTAAGAGGGATAAATTCTTCTTCTAGATAGTGTGATTTAATATAATTGGGTTTGGCACCCGTTGTCTCCAAGAGCATTGGGAATAGGATGTTAAAAGTATACGTTTATTTTCTAAAAAAAGTACTTTATAAAAAGTGATAAAATTTCAGAGCCACTTTATAAAATCAAAGGTTAAAACAGGTGATTCAGATTTGTACAGGGAGAGCTTAAAAGCAGATATATATACAGCACATAGGCCTTTTTTCATTTCACTTGCAGTTTAAGAAAGCTATCTATGCCACAGTGACGCACCGAACACATTCGCTCACACAGATATGGTACTGGCCTCTAAATAATGTTGCGTATAAAATAGTTTGTCGTATATTGACGAGTAATTACATAAATCTAAAATAGTTTTGAGAATAAAATAGATTTTCACATAAGGACTTGAGTGTTTGTCCGCTTTTTAAAAGACGGGTCTGCTGAGTGGGGTGGAACACGGCGGAAAAAAATGGGTCGGCTGATGAGTCACGTAAACGGAACAAAGAAGTCAAATATGGCTCTTATCGATTATATTCAAAGCTAAAATCCAGCCGTTTCCTGTGCATTTGCGTGTGAACAAACACATATGTGACCCTCCACCACGGAATGAGTCGCATGTCACCTTTGCATGATTTTCATGTTTTTACATTTTCATAGAGTTTTTAATGCTCTATCCGGTGGTGAAAACCGTTTTAGAAAAGAGTAACAACTGTTTGAGTTATAAGCCTGTGACTAAGGTGACCCTCACACTGTTACCAGACACTCCCCTGACTTATATTAAGCCTAGGGCAGAACCGCGCGAGGTGACATGCGACTCATTTCGTGGTGGAGGGTCACATATGTGCACACGAACACACACGCGCAAGTACGCACGCACACACACGCTCGCAAGCACGCACACACACACACACACACACACACACACACACACACACACACACACACACACACACACACACACAACCTACACTTCCATCTTTGCTTTTTTACCTTGATCTAACAGTCTTCAAACATTGTCACCTCAGGATTTGTTAAAGTGGGTAAATAGCCTGAAATGATTTCTAAGCTTAGATTTTTGAACACCATAATTTGAGTTATATGGGGCATTCTCCATACAAAAACCACCTACTCAGCATTTATCGAAGTCAACAAAAGATGGAGATATCAATAAAAACAGCCTTTGAACGCTGGGTGATCCAGTTGCCTTTCTAACTTGAACCAGGTAGGTTTATTCTACAAAAAGTGTTAAGAGGTTCTGAAGTCTAATACATTTACACGAACACAAAATAATCTCTCAAAGTAATTTTTAAACAAAATTTTTTTCATCTTTTTTAAACAACAAAAACAACTTCAAAACAAGTTGCGTAAGGCGAAAATACAATATCTAGTCAAGTAGCTGTCGAACTCACAGAATGAAACTGAACGCAATGCCATTTTTCAGCAAGACCGTATACTCGTAGCATCGTCAGTCCACCGCTCATGGCAAAGGCAGTGAAATTGACAAGAAGAGCGGGGTAGTAGTTGCGCTAAGAAGGATAGCACGCTTTTCTGTACCTCTCTTTGTTTTAACTTTCTGAGCGTGTTTTTAATCCAAACATATCATATCTATATGTTTTTGGAATCAGGAACCGACAAGGAATAAGATGAAAGTATTTTTAAATTGATTTCGACAATTTAATTTTGATAATAATTTTTATATATTTAATTTTCAGAGCTTGTTTTTAATCCGAATATAACATATTTATATGTTTTTGGAATCAGCAAATGATGGAGAATAAGATAAACGTAAATTTGGATCGTTTTATAATTTTTTATTTTTTTTTTACAATTTTCAGATTTTTAATGACCAAAGTCATTAATTAATTTTTAAGCCACCAAGCTGAAATGCAATACCGAAGTCCGGGCTTCGTCGAAGATTACTTGACCAAAATTTCAACTAATTTGGTTGAAAAATGAGGGCGTGACAGTGCCGCCTCAACTTTCACAAAAAGCCGGATATGACGTCATCAAAGACATTTATCAAAAAAATGAAAAAAACGTTCGGGGATTTCATACCCAGGAACTCTCATGTCAAATTTCATAAAGATCGGTCCAGTGGTTTAGTCTGAATCGCTCTACACACACACACACACACACAGACACACGCACATACACCACGACCCTCGTTTCGATTCCCCCTCGATGTTAAAATATTTAGTCAAAACTTGACTAAATATAAAAAGACTTACAAAATGTAAGAAAAGTTTTCTATCCATGTTGCACTCTTATGTTGTGTTAATGAAACACAATCTTCAATTCAAACATTCAAAAATAAACTACATTTTTGGAATGTTTTTTGGCCATGACATCGAAAACACATTTTTTTGTGTCCTAAAATAAAATGGAACGTTTAATCAGACAAACGTCGATCTCTGGATCTATTCAGTGGACGAACATGATATATAACAGGCATGGGAATTGAAAATTGTAAAAAAGGCGGAAAATTTATAACTGAAGACGCGAAGCGTCAAGTCGACGGCACGAAGCGCCTAGTCTTACTAGGGGGGTCCGGGGGCATGCTCCCCCGGAAAAATTTTTCTCAAAAGAACCCAGATGGTGCAATCTGGTGTCATCTGAGCTCCAAGTTTGCCATCAAATTCTGTTTTTAGAATCAGAGTTTTTAGTACAAAAATGTACCAATTTTTGGTTTTTTGAAGAACAAAAATATATACATGTGAGCCAATGTCAAAAGGTGCTGTCTGACAGCTTCGAAAATCAAAGTACATCCAAAGTAAAATGACTGGTGTTTTGAGTTGCTTAACACATTCAGTATATAGTTTCTAAAGGAGAAAAGAGAAAATCTTTCACAACGGCTGTGTTATTTGGCCGTTAAGTTGAGGCTTGACGAGTGTCTCTTGTGGCATGTAAGGACATAAACCTTATTTTTTCCATTTTTTTTCTAGAACTTTCATTTCTACTGAGCTCGCATATGAGTATTGGGGTGTAGATTAAATATAATCAAGGTAAAAGCGCATAAAATGTGTATGTTAGCAACATGAATTCATTTATTGCTATCACAGTCACAAACGGTATGTGCTCCATACAAAAGTTCTTTAATTTGAGGTTTTCTCAGATATTGTTGAAGTCAAAGCTTTGAAACTTCACATACTTGTATGATTGTATGACCTCCAGACATGGTGAGAGTAGTTGACCTTCGTCACATTTCAAGGTCACGGCGGGGTCGTATTGGGTCAGAAAGTGATAAATTGGTATTTTCTCGAAAAGTTTTAAAGCAACAGCTTTTAAACGTCACACACTTCTTTGTTGAGATAATATCCAATCCTGATGCTCAATTTGGTTTACTCTTGTGAAATAGCAAGGTCATAGCAGGTCTGTCTTAATGAGGAGAAAAAAATGTATCATTGTTTTTTATGTTTTTGGGGCTACATCTTTGAAACTTCACAAATTTCCAGAGTTTGATAGCCTACACACATGATATAATATGGGTGACCTTTGTCAAATGTCAAGGTCACGGTGGGGTTGTCTTCGGGTCAAAAAGGGAATAATTTGGAATTTTCTCAAAATGGTTTGTAGCGAAAGCGTTTAAACTTCCCATACTTCTATGTTTTGATGATATCCAAATATGATGCGAGTTTGGTTCTCCCTTGTCAAATATCAAGGTCATAGCAGGCCGTCTAAGGTGAACAAAAAGTAAAAAGTATCATTGTTTTGAATGTTTTGGGGGCTACATCTTTGAAACTTCCACATTTCCAGGGTTTGATGTCCTCCATAGATGATACAAATATGGAAGACCTGCGTCACATTTCAAGGTCACAGTGGGGTCATGAAATATATTCCCAGGACAAGAAAACGCCCTGACATGACGCAAGACAAGTTGACTCTGGTCAAATGTTAAAGGCACTGTAAGCCTCCCGTAAACCATCACAGATACTGTCGGGATTTTACACACAGTGCAAACACCCTTTCATTTAAACACTCACCGCTTGAGAACATCCTAGGTGCCCTCCGTAAAGAGCGAGCAATTTTCAAAGAATTTATTTTTGCGTGGTTTGAGCCATCGTGAACCGTGTGATCCAGTTTCCCTTTTTCACAATGTAGTCGTCAGTTAGTAATTTGAATGCGACTCGATGTGAGCTTATCTGACTATGCACGAAACAAACGGCTGTGGTTCACAAGAACTCTAGCGATGGCTTTTGACTGTTCAGAGGAACTGGCGATAGGCATAAACCGTCGTCTGCTACGAGAACCACGACCTTGCGTGACCCTGCTTCCGGGCTTTTCTTTTTTCAAACTTTAAAAACTTCGAATTGTACTGATCTTGTCTTGATGAAAAAAGAATTCTTTTATGATTTAAGAATGTTTGTGTAACAAGCTGTCAATTTATTATTTAGATTTTAAAAGTTAGGTCTAGCGCCAAAACGCACCACGGTCCGATTGTCTCTGAGACAATCCGCAAAATTAATTCTGTAAAAATTGCTCGCTCTTTACGTAGGGCACCTGGGATGTTCCCGTTTAGTGAGCGTTCACATGGAAGGGTGTTTGTACTGTGTGTAAAAGCCTGACAGTATCTGTGATGGTTTACGGGAGGCTTACTGTGCCTTTAAGGTTTGTAATGTTGGAGTCTTTTTATTTTATTTGTTTTTTATTTGTTGCCAAGCACATCATTGTGGGGCTTTTAATGAATAACATGCATCCGTCCACTCACAATATATTTTCTTTCATCCTTCAACATTTACCACTCAAAAAGTCTATAGTATTAAAATTCATGAAACAAATGAAAGGCATCTACGGATGTATAGATACATAATTGACCACACTCATTTGGAATACATTCTGACAATTCATTATAAAGACATCTTTAGAGAGACAGAGAGAGAGAGAGAGGAGAGAGAGAGGAGAGAGAGAGAGAGAGATAGAGGGAAAGAGAGAGAGTGAAAAAAAGGGGGGGGGGTCAGGGGGGTAATGATGGTGGAGGTAACATTTACAATTGTTTTTATTAAAAAAAAATTTACTAAATATTTGTCTTGGAACTTTTTAATCAAAAATAAATATTTCTGATCTGCAGTTGCCTTTCGAAGATAACAAAAAGAGGCATTGAAGCCTTGGTTTTCTTATAAATACTTATGCACATTTTAGCAACCAAAATTATACAGTTTAATTCTTTCAACAGAGTTGCATGCATTTTTCGATTTTTAACTCCAAACATGATTTCATGCACAGTTAACTTTATCTGTTTATCCAACTGTACCCAAATATAAAATTCAATTTGTTTCCAAAACTCAAGCACCACTGGGCCAAAGAAAAAAAAGTGTTCTATATATAGTCAATGCTATTACTACAGTGTGAACAAATATTGTCTTCCACAACTTTCATTTTACATAACATAATATTTGTGGGGTAAATATTGTGAAGTAATTTCCATTGTAATACTCGTAGCCTTGTCTCTTTAACCGATTCAAAACTCATCAGCCAATCTTTCTTGTCAATTTCATAATTAAATTTCCTCCTCCAAAATCCAATTGCACACGGTTCAACAAGTTTCATGCTTACTAATTCTTTTCTAAACTGTTGTGGGTTGTGTACTTTCTTACCACGATAAGAGGGGATATCCATCAAATCAATTTCTTCCTTTCCGTGCATCATCTTATTAATAACATTTACAACAACAGCACGAACCATGTTATATTTCAAAATTCTCTGTTTTTGGATTTTCATAAAACATCACAAATGAACTGATAGGAAACAAACTCTTTTCTATGTAAAACATCATAATTATACGCTAACAAGATCCTTTCTTGTCCAATCTTCAAAATACTGTACATTTCCATCATAAACAAAATATTGGTTATTCCATAAAAGCGGATTAAATAAGTTATCGCAGACAAGTGCTGGTTTAGCTTGTCAACTTTCAACATTGGGTTGGTGCATGTCTCACAGAGGCACTGCAGAAAAGTCCGACTGGTAGACAGCAGGATGTGTTTTGGGCGCCTCCGTGCAAAAGGGGTCAGAGATATTTTGTACAACGGATTTTCAGATTTGAACATTTCAAACAAGTCCTCCACTTTCTTGGTCAGAACTTTCTTCTGGATCATTGACACTTTTGACACTGTACGCTTTCCAGGCACATCGATTGATTCCCTGTCGTAGAATTTCTCCACTTTTGTGTCTGTCGGACGTTTACGCACGTACAGTTGCTTGAGAGTTCTACAACTGTCTTGATGTACTGCTTGTCGCTTGAGTAACGTTTTAATGAAATTTTGTTTCTGAAGAGACTCTTTGTCCCGCTTCCTGGAAATGGCATTAAATGCCATTTTTACTGACTTCAAAAAGCTCACTGGTCTTGCGAGATTCGTCAGATTGTCTTTTTCTTGTTTTCTGTGGTATCTGTCCATTCTTATTTTGTTCAATTCCCTCTTCTGTTTATCTGTCATGGAAGATCTTCTTTTGCACTGCCGAAACTTAGCATTTTCTTTGGTTTTCTTCTTCTGCCTGTCTGCAGGTGTCTCCGCTTTACGAATTATGTTTTTAATAGCCGTTTTCTTCCTTTTTGCTGCAGTTAGCGGAGAGCTGTTTTTCTTTTTTTTCTTTCTTCGCACGAGCCCTGGGACACACACACACACACACACACACACACACACACACACACACCGCACATTATGAGTTGTAATGTTGAGTATCGGTATCCTCATATTTGTAGTTCTTTAATTGTCCATGCAATGATAATCTCGGTGTGAAACGGCAGGTCTGCAGCAAACGGTTTAAACTGAAAATTATTAACCCGGAGACGGGTTTTAGCGCAAAACATTGGGTAGTTTTTTTCCCGGTTTATTTCTTTAAAAAGAATTTTACATAAACACATTCCTAAACCTACCAAAATCTGACACATTTTGCGCGCTTGCATGCATGCGTGCATCGGTGCGTGTGTGTGCGTGCTTGCTTGTGTGTGTGAGTGCTTGCATGCGTGTGTGCGTGCGTGCGTGCGCGCGCGCGTGTGTGTGTGTGTGTGTGTGTGTGTGTGTGTGTGTGTGTGTGTGTGTGAGTGTCCTCGTTACAGTCTGTACACTGAAAGGTAATCAAATTCGCATACTCAATTTTTAATTCGACTCTGGATAAGATGGAGACTTGACAGAAGATTCTACAGATTTGTAAATTACGTGGTCAACTGTTTACGATGTCTTGCTTTCTCGGGATCCAATGCTCTCCGCTCGTCGGTCCGGTGTTCCCTCCAAGCCTTGCTCAATACGTTCTGTCTATCCAGGTAGGCAGCATACTCCTGGTCGTTTTTTTTTCATCCTTTTCCTGTATTTCGAGCATCGCTGGGCACCGGACTGTGTTTTTTGGGCCGCGGTCTTAACACTAGCGCGCCGTGCGCGAAGTTCAGAAAACGGCCTAGATGATTGGGAATTCTGGCCCATTATTATTTCTTCCTGGTCATCTCAAGAGAGTGATGAAGAACAAGCATTTGTCGATAATTAAAGCACGTAATCAATCTTCTAAAACAGTGGTTTTAATTACATAAATTTTGTTTGGATGGACAAATGACGTCGTGTGTCTAGTGTGACCTGTGACGACACATTGTTCTGTCACACAATAATGACAATTCCTTTTTATTTCTTCTTTTCAAAAACTGTGATTATGAAGCAGTCATTTGATTTGCTTCTGACAGCTAGCAAAAAAAAAAGAAAGAAATTAAACATTTTGTGGAAAAAAAAGGAAATTTGATAAAAAAGTGTCTAGTGTGACATTGTGACGACAAAGCTTAAATTAGCCAGAAATGGTACCAAACTTCAAAATATAGTGGTTATTTTCATTGTTTTTCCTTTTCACCGACAGTTTTTGTTCAAAACTGGTTCTTTTGTGTATCTAGTTGAACAACAACATTTTTTGGAAGCTTTTTTAAAGTTTGAGTTTTTGTGACGCAAAGAGTCACGCTAGACACGCAATTTTCAAACTTTAATAATTTCTTTAAAAAACGGACAAATGGGAAGAAAAACACACAGAACTATGTATTGGGGTTCATGCAATCATTTGGTTTAAATCCAACTGCCCAGAAAAAAAGGTTATTAGCATTTTTTCTAAAACTATCGAGAGTACTCAAACACCTTGTCAAAATACGTCCCTAAAAAGCACTAATTTGCGTAATGAATGAGGAGCAGAATTTTAACTGTTTATAGTTAGTCTTTGGTTTTTCTCTGCGATCATCTTTATTCATTAATCTCTCAGAAAAACCAAAAGTTCCATCTGAGTGTACATTCAGTAAATAGTTACAGAACTTATAAAATACCTAGCGTATCCACAGCACCTTTTGACATTGGCTCATGTATTATATGGTTTAAATTTGTAAAAAAAAATTGATCTGTTGAGACAAACAGGAAAATGTAACTTGTAACACAATCTGTGCAATCTGGTTTACTTTCAAACATAAAAGTTCAATAACTGAGGCGGGCGGTAGCAGTGCGTGAACAAAGTACGGAAAGTTTTCGCGGGCTTTTGCGCAAAGGCCAAAGTAACCGGTGCCTTTTTTGTGTGCCTCCCCCGTTTATTTTTTCGGCGGACACTTTTGCATTTTCGGCGGAACAAAAAAAAAATTCGGCGGAAATCCGCCGTTCGGCGGACAATTCCCATGCCTGTATATAACAGCCACATAATAAATCACTCAGCTTTATAAGCTGCTTCTTCAAAGATAGCAGATTATTGTTTGTCTGTCACATATCTTGTTTGCCAACTTGAAAGGCCGATAGATGGCAGTTCCGCTGAATGATTCGAGTTACCTATAACTGAACGTTCCATAAATCTAACTTACATTTCTTATTTCTGCTCTTGATTTTGATATACCTCAACTCATTGTCTCCCAGGTACGAATATATCCGTACCCTCTCATTCCCCGGCGAAACGTTGTTCAAGAACTTTTTTTTATTCAAGAATATTCTAGAATGTTCTAGAATGTTCTAGAATTTTTCTCCTGGGATTATTCTAGAATTTTTTGGCTTGTAGAATATTCTAGAATATCGAACAAAATTCAAGAACAGCAACAATGTTCTAGAATATTTTTTTTCAAGAATGATCTTATTCAAGAACATTCTTCTTCAAAGTTCAAGAACTGTGATCCCCTATTTTTAAAACACTTTTAATTTAATTTTTTTTTCTCCACTTATAGTTTTGGTTGTGTTTGCTACACATTCGAATTATACTACAAAATAAAGCCAAACAAACACTTGGTTCATTCTTCAAATGTTATATTGTCACAAAGAAGTGAAATAGATGACAAGTCGATCTTGGGCTAACAATGTTCACAAGCAGAATGTGTCTTCAACATTTGTCATCACTTTTCTGAACTACTGGAACTGCATGGATGCGGATGCGGTACCGCTTCTCCAGGAAAGGTCACTGTCACCAGCATCCCTTGTTGGATGATTCCCTTGGCCAACTTCACTGTCAGTCTGTGGCAGAGCATGGTGGATTTGATTCAAAAGAAGGCTCAGTATCAGCTTGAAGCTTTGCAACATTGTGTCCTGTAAAGCCTGAAACACAATGCCTACAGTTTACAAAAAATCATTCATTCAAAAACTTGGAAAAAGGAACAAAAATGAAGAGTTAAATGTCCGCAGTTTGTTCTTTTTGGTATGTAAATATGGTATATTATTGATGAAAACACATTTTCATCTGAAATAAGCCATTTTTCTCTGAGACGTTTTGCCCATTAATTGATTTAATTCATTCACTGGCTGATTATTTACTTCCACAGTTCGTTGACAGGACTCTTAGTCTTACCTTTTCCTCCAGTGATATTGTATTTATGATGTGCTTCATGGTACTTCCAGTGAGAATTCATCCAGATATCTTCTTCACCCCTCTTTCCTGGACCTAGTAAATAAGAAACAAAAAAAGGTTTTAACAAAGGATAAACTCAAACATCAGACATTCCAAAGATCATCATCATAACTAGAGTGAATGTGAACAGAAAACTTACAAGTGTATTGCTTGTCATTAATGTCATTCAATCAATCAATCAAACCAATTTTGATGCAATGGTTAATGTTACCTTTTTACATAAAAGTACATAATTCTATCAATACACTTTCGGAATATTTGTTATAATCGTCATTGTTGTAAATACCCACAGGCATGTTTACAATTTGAAGCACTTTTTTCAATTTCATTTTCAGAAACCTGTTTAAGTATTTTCAATTTTGACCAAACCAGTCAGTTTGCTAGCGGCAAATTTATACCAAATCTGTGAGTTCCAAACCTCAAACATATTCAGCAGAAGTTACAGTCTATAATTTATACTTTGAAACCAATAGGTTTCGTTTATTCTGTCCAACAGTGCCAGCAGAACGCAAATCACGGCAGACTTTCTGTTTGCAAACAGACAACACAATGACACACTGACACAGAAAGGCGGCCGTTAAAACCCAACAATCAAATCATCACATGATTAAACAGTACTTTTGCTTAAAATGCAGTTAAGTTTTATACATCTGCCATTTCTCATGTGTCAGATCGAAGAAGAAACTTTTAAAATTGAAGGCTGGTTTCGATTTCACAGTCACACATTGACACACGTTTACATCTGTACCACGTGTTGAATAAAACAAGCAAAAACAAAACATACTTACTGAGTTCATGGAAATGATGCATGGATCAATGTTGTTTTGCTTTGATGCAAAAGTGCTTCAACAAAGACAACAGAGAAAAGGTTTCTAGCTGCAGCAGTTCGTTCAAAAGAGTCTCCTTTCCTCATGGTGTACTCACAGAGCGTCGCCATTTTGCTTTTAAGGGAAGTAACTCCGGTGGACAAACTCTGGCACCGGAAGCTAAGAAACCAGGCGCCAAATTCTTTAGAAGCATGTTGTTAGTACTGAGAAAGATTTTGTAATCTCCATTTATCTGAAAAAATGGCATGCCACCGATTTGTTAACTTGTTAGGCATGAAGAAATGCTGTATTCTTCATCCCAAACAAGAGTTTGAACTTGGAGGTGCCAGACACAAAAATGACAGGAGATGAGTGAAACTGAAAGCCCCATGGGAAACTAAGAGCAGCGATCTCACTTGAGTGGCAACAAGCTGTATCCTGATTTTCTCAGGAAAAACAAAGGTAGGTGTTTTATAAAAATTCTTTTATGTTTGATATTGTTGTTTGTTTTAGTTTTTTTTAATTTTTTTTTTTACAATAACAAGAAGTGAATCTCTCTTGTTTGCAAGATTTTAAGTGAAATCAGTTGAGTTAGACCTATAGGATTTGTTTATTTTGAACTATCATTTGTTTTGGTAGGATTGCATGACTTTTTACTCAAGCCCTTTCAAACCTATTCTTTTCAGTCTCTGTGTAACTGTAAGTGTAATTTGCACATGTATGTATCATTCATTGATTGTAATATATATGTGTCTGACAGTGATACTAATAGCATAGACCTATATAATAGTCAAGTGTCAATCAGCAAGCCGGCACTCAATTTCTTTTTTTTTTCTTCAAATAATTGTCTTCTGAGTATTAGCTAGTCAATTACAAGACTTTACAGGAGACTGAGTTTGGTCAGGAACATATATTTATACTTATAGAAATTCCTGCATGAACAAAGATGATTACTATTAGTATTGTTTGTAAATAGTTCAGTATTTACCCCTTATTAGTAAATATAAATATATATATTCAAACTTGAGCATATATAATGGTTGTTCTAATTTGATCACTTCTCATTTTTACAGAGCCTGCATCAAAAGGCAACAAGCTGCAAACCATTAACCCATCAACATCTTGTCAGAGAGTGCAAGTCTTTTCAAGAGCTTGAAGAGGTGCTCAAGCCAGTCAAGGCCATGGGAATAGTGATGCAAGAAGAGATTCACTCAGGTAATTAAGTGAAGGCAATCAACATTTATTGATTTAAACCTTTCTCACAACAAAATTTGGGATAATTAAATGAAAGCACAAAACATGATGAATGAATTATTCCGGCTAAACTGAAGAAAAAAATGGCTTGGAATCGTAACAAAAAGTCTCTTTGAAAATTAAATTAGTTAAATACTGTAATTTCTTTCATTCCTGGCCCGTTGCATGTCAGTCCCCAAAAACTCTCTGGATGGCATTTCTGGAAATGAAGCTAACTAAAGTTATCAGCCAGGGAAAAATCTTTGTTCAACACTGTAAGACTAACAAACGCAAGTTTTCGTTTTCTCAAAGAGTTGCTAACAATTGGAATGCACTACCCGCTAACATAAAATTCGCACCCACAGTAGACGCCTTCAAAAACTTCTTGGACAATTCTCCAAAATTTCTTAACCTTTTTTACGACTTTGATTGAAAGCATTGAAAGAATAGGGATTTAGGCATGCAACGTATCTGACAAAGAAGGGGCACCAATAAGGCCTCACGGCCTTCGGCTAACAAATATAGCCGCCCCTATATATACCACTACTACTACTAGTTGTTTCAATACTTTTATGAATGGTGACTTATTTGATAAAAACATTGACATGGCACACTTGATTTGACAAAATTCACAAAACGTTTTTCGATTTTGTAACCATCATTTCTTGAACAGTTAAATGTTCTCAGCATCCAGGCGACTGATACATACATTTGGTGTGGATAGAATCTGCATGAAGAATACTTCATAACTGTATTGTTTATTTTGTAATCATTTTAAAACGGAACAAAATACATAGTAATAAAAGTATCCAGAACAGGAATTTTGCATTTGGACACCTTGACAGATTTCTGACCATATTAATTATTGTTGACTCTTTAAGCATGATGAAAAAAAGCACCACAAAGAAACATTTAGACTTTTAAAATTGTATTTTCATTACACTTTACAGGGCATCCGCAACCTGCAAAGCATCGGCTCCAGTATTCAGACTGCACCCGGTGTGACCAGTGGAAAGGTTCTTCGCCAAATGAATAACCATCACCGATTTATCATCCTTCGAGTAGTTAAATGGAAAATTTCCTAAATAAATTATCATTTAATTAATATACTTACCCGAATCACATTAGCATTGAGTCACCTGAGATGCTTATCACTGAAAAACGCTTACCCGGCTAAAGAATTTAAAGGGAAGCAACCCCATCACCAAAACGAAAGTGAAAGTAGCTTTGGTAATGGGCCAGTACACCGGGAGTTACCTCCCATACGGGTGTATGCCACGTCACTTCCTCTAGGAACACGTGCCTATTATCATACGGCTTTAAAAAATCTTAAAACCATAAGCGGGGCAGGTGGGAGGGAATACAGTATGTGATTCGGGTAAGTATATTAATTAAATGATAATTTATTTAGGAAATTTTCCATTTAATATCATATTCTTACTCCGAATCACATTAGCAGATAACATCAACAAGGCGGTGGGCTAGAAATGAATCAAAACTCACCATCAAGTTCTGGACAGGAACTGGCCTGCTGCTATGAGCGCTGGAAGGCCTCTGGAGCCATCCTGTCGAAGAGCTATGACGTCCCGAAGATAAAAGTTTATGAAAACATCTTCGGAACGCCAATACGCAGTTGTCAGCACCTCCTCTAGACGTCTGGAGCGCAGAACTGCCAGAGAGGATGCCCACGCCCTCGTCTCATGGGCTCGGGCCGAGTCAAGTGGCAAGGAGGGCATAACCCCCCCCCTCTTTGTGCGCCTCCACTCATAAGCCTGCTTGATGAGCGAGGACACCCACCGGGCCAACGTTACCTTCGACAAATCTTTCTCGCGCCTAGTAAGGAGAGAGATAAACAACAACTTCTGAGAACTAGACCGAATCGGCTGAGTCCGGGCTAAGTACAGACGAAGTGCCCTCACAGGGCAATTGACCGAATCGGGGTCACCCGGGGCCAACGCGCTGGTCAGAGCCTTAACTCTAACCAGCGGAGAGGCCTGCCCCGGAGACTGATTCTTGGCCAGGAAATCAGGCCGGAAACGCAAAGATGCGGAACCGTCCGGCTCAAAGGAGATATCTCCAGGCTGACCCGACAGGGCGTGGACCTCGCTACCCCGTCGGGCCGTAGCCAACAAAAGGAGAAACAGCGCTTTGCGAGTGACATTGAACAGACTGGCCTCGCTTAAAGGCTCAAAATCCGCAGAACGAAGGAATTCCAGGATTAAAAACAAGTCCCACTTGGGAGCGGGCAAACGAGCTTTAGCTTCCTTAAGAGCAGCCCCTTTAATGACTGCAGCTATAACGCCCCCGACTCGAACAGAACGACCAATCTGCTGAAGAGTCGCCGAGATAGCGGAGCGCCGGACCCTCAACGAGGAGACTGAGGCGCCCTGTGAAGACATGAAAGAGAGGTGGTTAGCGACCTGAATAGAGCGCGGAGCCACCGAACTCACCCCTCTAGCTGAACACCAGGCAGTCCATGCCTTCCAGTGGGAAGCATAAACTGAAGAGGTGGACGCTCTATGCGAGCGAGCCACCAAGTCCAGAGTCAAAGACGACGCCCCAGAGCGCTTCAGCGAGTCCCGAACAACTTCCACACGTGAAGCTTCAGAAGACTGGGCTCCTCGTGTGGAATGCCTGTTCGGGGCTGCACTAGTTCCCCTCGCACGAGTGCGAGAGGAATGGGGGGCCCTTGGGCAAGCCGAAGAAGATCTGGAAACCAGACCTGCGACGGCCACAGAGGAGCGACCAGAAGAAGAAGGGCCGGCTCCTCCATCTCCGCTTTCCGGATTACTCGGCTGAGTAACGGAAAGGGAGGAGTCTGAAGATCTGTATGTGCCCCCCAACCCTCCCTGGACGCATCTGTAAAGAGGTCCAGGTCGGGGAGGGGCACGACGATCGGAACACCTCTGCAGACCCACTCCGTGTGCAACCACGGAAGGGTCGCAGACTGGAACCATCCCTGCAAAGGGATGAGGGCGTCCCAGTCCACCAGAGGAGAGTCCACAAACGGCTTCAGCGCGAACTGAAGCGGACATTTGTGGACCCGGCCCAGTGAAACCAGAAGAGCCATAGACTCCATCTGCCCCAAGATGGAGGCGAGCGAGCGGATGGAAGCCATCAGGAGAGGTAAAGTGGAGCGAATCTGAGCTTGGAGCTTGTCCACCCTTCTCTGAGAAGGCTGGACAGTCCAAGCGACCGTGTCGAAAGACATCCCCAGATAAGTGAATGTCTGTGACGGGGTCAGCTCCGACTTTACCCGGTTGATCGAGAACCCCAACCAGTTGGATTCTCGAAGAACCGTCAGGGTATCCTGCGAACAGCCGCTCTGGGACTGGTTCATGATGAGCCAGTCGTCCAGATAAGCCCGCAGACGGATACCCTGGGACCTCACCAGTGCACAGACCTGTCTCACCACCATGGTGAAAATCCACGGTGCGAGAGACAGCCCGAAAGGGAGTGCGCGAAACTGGTAGATCTGATCTCCCCACCGGAAACGAAGCCATTTCCGGTCGGTCGGATGCATAAGAATGTGAAAGTATGCGTCCGTGAGATCGATCGAGGTCACCCAGTCTCCTGGGCGGAGAGAGTCTCGGACAGAGGCTGGCGTCTCCATCTTGAATTTTATCTCCCTCAAGAAAGTATTGAGGAGAGATAAATCCAACACGGGACGCCATCCTCCTGATGCTTTGGGAACAGCGACCAGACGCCCGTAAAATCCCAGGGAGCTGTGGACCCGAACTCTCTCCACCGCGCCCTTCTGCTCCAGGGAGGCAATTTCCGACTGCAAGACGGAACGTGCTTCCTGCGAGAAGGGGGGCTTGAACCGCGGAGGCACTCGGGTAAGAGGCGCCTTTTCCTCCCGCCAGAGTAGACGGAAGCCCGAACTCACCACTCCCACAATCCATTGGCTGTCTACTACCGACATCCAACGAGAAAGTGCCCGGGAGGGGCCTCCCGCCATCACCAAGGTGGAGGGCGGGAGGGAGGTGAGATCGGGAGCGCTTCATTGGGGGTGTGGCTTACTTCCAGAGCCGCCACGCCCCCTCCCCGATGCCGTCCTCTTCTTCCCACCACGAGCGGCCGGCGAAGCCTGCCGCTTCTGAGCTGGCTTGGGGTTAGACGATGTCTGAGCCTGCTTCTGTTTAGAAGGCTGAGACTGTTTCACCCCCTTCAGAGTGTAGTCAAGGAACTGACTGTCCTTGTTTGACTGAATCTCCTTCTGTCTGGCATCCAGTGCCAGCGGACAGAAGAGAGACTCCTCTGAGACCGGGGAGACTCTCAAGGTCTCCCTAGTAGCCAGCTCCGTGAATTGGGACTGCGAGAGGAAGAGATCCCTCCTGCAGAGTACCGCTTGGGTGTACTGCAGGGAGGAAAGACGCAATTGTTCCTCATTGACCTTGGCCAATGCGGTCAAAAGCGCAGAGACATCGTCCGCATTCTGTTCTTCACTGAGAGTGAAAGGAACTAGCGAATCGGTCAATGCCCGAGACAGAGCCCGAACGAGAGTCTCCGCAATGGAGGACAGTTCGATCTGCCGACGTCCAACCTCCTCAGCAGAGAGGAGGGAAGCCTCGGAAACCGGCAAAACCGAATCACGCTTGATCGGTTTAGCCAGAAGAGGCAGCAATTCCCGGGAAACCGGAAGGGTAGCCCTAGGGAGTGCAAAAGACGCCAGCCAATTCTGGCTCTGATTGGGCATGCCAAGCTTCCTATTGGCCGTAGGCACGAAGGAAGAGGCTTGGGCAGCTGAAGCCACCCACTGCTGAGCTGATTCCGGAACTGGACCAAAAGGAAGCAGTAACGGAACAGGCACTGGCCGAATACCACTCCCCGCATGTGCTGGACGAACCAGTGAATGCGAAAGTTGGTAAGCCACTGACGGAGACTCGGCGAACCGGAAGGAAGAAACATCCTCCTGTGCCGGCCGGAAGTCCGCCATGGCAGAAGGAACGAATGATGCGGAAGAGTCCGCAGCCACCACCCCTTCAGGAAAATAACGAGACGTTACTTCCGCCGCGACGTCAAGAACAGACTTGAGCTTCGACGGAAACACGCCCCGCGACTCCTCGCTGACCACTGATGGAGCATCAGAATAGTCACACGTGGAACCATGACCGAAGTCACCAGTTCCGGAAGCAGAAGCATGCCCTGGCAAACCGGAAACCGGAAAAGCCTGAGCACTAACGTCATCCTGCCGCCCAAAACCCTGTGAAGGTAAAGGGTAAGCAGGACGACCATCCGCAAAAACCGGAGCTGGATGAGCTGACGTCACTCCCCCGACTGAGTGGAGTGATGCCTGCTCAAGCCTAGGCGCTTGAAAGCCGGAAGGCGCACGCTGTAATCCACTATCTGGTATCCGGAAGGAACCACCAGAAGAGGAAGAAGCGTTTCCGGCCGAAACCGGAAGTGTAGTCAACGGAACCGCAAAATGCGGAAGTGAAGACTGCACTGGTTGACTTCGCGATCCGGAAGGACCGGAAGTCAGTGAATACTCCATCCTGCCGCGACCGCCGTAGCGTGCCGGAGCGGACGGATCATCACTTCCGGCAAGTGCCGGAAATGCGGCAGTCGAAACCGACTGCCGCCGCTGTTCGAACAAGTCCGGGGCCTCGTAGGTTATCGCCGGAAATGAAAGATCAGCAAGGTATCGGTCGTGACCCGATGCGAAAGAGCTGTCCCCCGAAGGAGAACGTCCAGGCGCCTCACGAGGGCTATCGGACCAGCTCTGCTTACCAGCCGACGCTGAAGAGGGAGGACGCTGCTCCGAGCCGGAAGTGGAGGACAAAGACACGGAAGCCAATGCCCGGACGTCACTGCCAGATGCCGGAAACGCCGAACTGCTGGCGACGGAACGCTGAAATTCTGCCTGCACCAAGCTGCGGATTTCTGGAACCAGTGACTTTAACAGAGAGGAAACCAACGCACCTTGTCCAGGTGCTAACAAAGAAGACGAAGTCTCCGATGTAGAGACAGGTGCAGAAGTAACAGTAGCGCTAGGCGCCGCAAAAGAAGCAGAAGTAGTAACAGCGCTAGGCGCCGAAATTGGTACAGCCAACAAAGTGTTACGCTCTTGGTCTGTAACAAGTAACGTTGCTTTGGAAGAGGAAGACTTAGCCTTAATTTTCCCCTTGGGGTCCGACTTGCCACGGCGCTTGTCTGAATCAGACATGTTGACAACAACACGTGGCAACGCGAAAAAATTTACTGAAACATAAGTCTAAACGACTGGAAAATTCAGTAAACACACGCACTAATGCGTTAACAAAATACTATAGCTAAACTTGCCCCACAAGCAGAGGCACGGAGAGCTACAAACAAAGTCACACGAGCTAGAAAACTAACTCACACAACAAAATGGCGACACGCAAGACACTGACACAAACGTCAACAACACGTGGCAAAGTAAAAAGATTTACTGAAACGTAAGTCAAAACGACTGAAAACACAGTAAACACACACGCTTACGCGTCAACAAAATACTAAAGCTACACTTGCCCAAACAGAAAGAGGGCACGCAGAGCTACTAGCAAAGTCACACGAGTTAGCTAACTAACTCACACAACAAAATGGCGAAACACGCAAGTCACTGACACACAAGTCCGTAAAAAACGGACAACGTACAGTAACGAAACAGCGCAAACAACCAACAACAAACGGGAACGAGCTCACCAAACTGTAGGCAAGGCGAGCAGACAAGCTGGGTAACGTGGCCGGCGGGTGTCACTCAAACACACAAGGTCAGCCACAGAGCGTCAAAAAGTGAACCGTCCTCTCCGAGGTGAAAAAGACGTATGATAATAGGCACGTGTTCCTAGAGGAAGTGACGTGGCATACACCCGTATGGGAGGTAACTCCCGGTGTACTGGCCCATTACCAAAGCTACTTTCACTTTCGTTTTGGTGATGGGGTTGCTTCCCTTTAAATTCTTTAGCCGGGTAAGCGTTTTTCAGTGATAAGCATCTCAGGTGACTCAATGCTAATGTGATTCGGAGTAAGAATATGATATTAAATTACATGTGATAAAGTATTGAATGAAATCTTGTTTTGTCTGCTGTATCAAGTATTGATGGAGGAAAAAATCACTTTAAATATTCTTGATCTGTTATTAGTAATTAGATAATTGTCATTCTGATTTGTATGAAGAATATTGCACAGAATATTCCAAGATCATTCTGAAAATTGTGTTGAGAGTATACTAGAAGTAGAACTTTAACCTAGTTTTGAATATTCTAGAATACTTAAGACATGTTCAAGAATATACTTTAAGTTAACAGGATTCAAGAATATTCCAGAAAAATGTTAAGATTCAAGAATTCTCATTTAATCTTTATGAATAATTCAAGAAACTTCTAGAATATAAATTCATGAATATTCCTGAACTTTTTTGAATTATTCTAGAATAGTGTCAAGAATATTCTAGAATAATGTTAGGAATATTCTAGAATAATGTTAGGATCATTCAAGAATATTGTTAGGAATATTCTAGAATATTGTCAGGAATATTCTAGAATAATGTTCGGAATATTCTTCAAGTAGGCAAGAATATTCTAGAATTATTCAAGTCCTTTTTCAAGAATATTCCTTTCCAAAACATCGAAATATTCTAGTTAAAATTCAAGAATTCTCATTTAATCTTTATGAATAATTCAAGAAACTTCTAGAATATAAATTCATGAATATTCATGAACATTTCTTGAATGGTTCTAGAATTGTTCTTGACCGTTTCGCCGGGGTATGGCTCTGTCTGACCAGGTACGGATATATCCGCTCAGACTGTTAGCTTCAGTCGCTTCCTGTAACGTCCATCTAACGCCTGCATTCCAGCGTGTTGATACACAGTTTCTACACAGTTACTACAATTCTGAGTAACCTGCTGCAGCACAGCTGATCTCGGCTAAAACAAACTTGGTCAACATAGGTGGGGTAGAAAGTGGTAAACAGTTAGGGGATGGAGATGCAGGTGATGCTGCTGGTCTATCTACTTGCTGGGTTCTTTCTAAGCCACACAACCGCTGCCTACCAAGCAACCAACACGACATCACTCTCATCAACCATGGAGAACACAGGGGTGTACCGCCTGTGCCAAGCTCCGTCACTTGTACCAAGTAGCACGTCTTCTGGTGCACTGAGACTCAGGTCTGCAACGGAGTGTGGGAGGCGTTGTTCGGAGAGTGTCCAGTGCCGAGGCGTGACTGTGTGTCCAGCAAGGGGTCTAGACGAAGGAGTGGTGTGCGAGATGACGGAAATCATGCCAAACGTCCTGTGTTCACAAGAACGCTACCCCGAGGAAGGCTGCAGCTTTATGATGAAGGTATGCTGTCATCCTTTGCTCGTGTGAGACAATTAAGAGATTTTATCTCTGTTGCCCTTTTTAGGGAAACACCCTTTCTAAATAAGCACAGGTGTGCTTTTAGAGCCAACATATTGTATGAGTAGACGTGCTAGTAGCCGTTACCAAGCACACAATGTGATTTTAAGGTGGTTTTCAAAAGAAAAGCCAAATTTCAATCTGCATCATTCAGCACGCAACTTTCAACAACCTGCACTGAACAACATTATCAAATTGTTAAAGTTGCTTAATATGCTGGGAATATCTCCTTGTAACCCACAATCCTGTATTTTTATTGTTTATTCTTTTTTTCTCTTTTTTTTTGAGACACGCAGCTAGAACAAAGTCGGTGACAGAAATAGCCAAAGACCTTTTTTTTTTACTTGGACTGTTCGAGACTCTTTAATGCTGTCTTGAAAAGGCGGGACTCTAGAATTTCCAGACTCATAAACTGAGTCACAATCGATTGACATAACGAACTGATTAACGAACTGATTAACGAACTGATTAACTGACTTATAAGCTTTAAAAATTATGAGCATGACACGGTTTCGATATTTCTC
This sequence comes from Littorina saxatilis, assembly GCF_037325665.1. Lineage (NCBI taxonomy): Eukaryota > Metazoa > Mollusca > Gastropoda > Littorinimorpha > Littorinidae > Littorina > Littorina saxatilis. Next base: position 27,223,365 of record NC_090259.1, read on the forward strand.
TTGGTTCTTTCGCAGGACGATGGGTACATAGCACCATCATCACCAACGAGCCAGCCTGCCCCGTATGTCACGACGGAGATGCCATGTCAAAACGGGGGAACTGCAGATGGCGACAGGTGTCTGTGTCCGCTACCTTACGCCGGCGAAACCTGTAACCGCTACATGAGAGGTAAGTGTGCTTAGAATGAGGCACCTGTTAACAGATTATAGCAGAGCCCCATCCCCCAATCCCCTCAATCCAGCGTCCCCTCTCCTTATCTTGCTCACATTTTTCACTGTGTATATCTGTTTCCTCTTAACAGATGCATTCCTTTTAATATCGTTTGACCAGAACTCCTCAAATCCTTTCGAACAGATTGGGAGATGCACTTCTCCCATGCAACGGGTCTCTTTGTTTTGCAAGCATGGTTCGTTTGTTGGTTTGCTGCTGTTGGTCACTACTCATAAATATCGTAACGAGGAACGGAGGAAATTCATCAATATTCAGAATGTCAATACAAATCAACAGAAACATTGTTTCAAAGTTGTTTTTTTCTACATTTAGTTTTGACTAAATGTTTTAACATAGACGGGGAATCGAGACGAGGGTCGTGGTGTATGTATGTATGTATGTATGTATGTGCGTGTGTGCGTGTGTAGCGATTCAGAGAAAACTACTGGACCGATCTTCATGAAATTTCACATAAGAGTTCCTAGGTATGATATCCCCGGACAATTGTTTTTAATTTTTCGATAAATGTTTTTGATGACGCACTGTCACGCCCTCATTTTTTAAATCAAATTGATTGCAATTTTGGTCAAGCAATCTTCGACAAAGTCCGGACTATGGGATTGAATTTCAGCCCCGCAGCGTAAAAATTAGTTAATTAGTTTGCTCATTAATGTTGTCATTAAAATCGAATTTTTCGTTACAGATTAAACAAGAAGGGCAAAGCCCATACGACTCACATGCTTGACCTTGACCTTTACATGACCTTGACCTTCAGGGTCAAGGTCAAATAACTAAACTTAGCAATGACATCATACACTAAGAACTGCTTTACACATTTTTCCTACCAAAATACATGTGACCTTGACCCAAGGTCAAGGTCATCCAAGGTCATGCAACACAAAGCTGTTAATTCAAGACATAGGAAGTACAATGGTGCTTATTGGCTCTTTCTACCATGAGATCTCTCGCCACTCTGTTTCCTATGAAAGCTTTGCTGATGACACTCAGTTACAAAAATCTGGCCCTATTACTGACCTCCCCAACACAATCGAGACAACTAAGAACTGCATCTCTGACTTGAAATTGTGGATGACCGAAAATAAATTGAAACTTAATGACGACAAGACCGAGATCATGCTAGTTGTACCCCCTTCTCTTAAAAAAGAACCATCCCTTCCTGCCCAAATCTCTATAGCTGGAACTGATATTCAGTTGGCTTCTCAAGTACGAAACCTCGGTGTCATCTTCGACGAAACTCTCTGCTTCAAACAACAAGTCTCCACTGTCTGTAGAAATGCCTACTATGAACTGAGAAAAATTAGCTCCATCCGCCACTGCCTTTCTTCCGATGCTACAAAAACCCTCATTTGCTCTCTCGTTCTTTCAAGGCTAGAGATTACGGAAATGCCCTTCTTTCTGGTTCATTTGACTATCTCATTGAAAAACTGCAGAAAGTACAGAACAACTCCGCTAGATTAATCACAAAGACCCCTAAAAGACACCACATCACACCTGTTTTGAGATCCCTTCACTGGCTGCCTGTAAGAAGTCGTATTCAATACAAAATTGCATGCATTTGTTTCTCTTTCTTTCATGGTACAGGACCTGCTTATCTCTCTGAGATGTTATCAAAATATTCAAACCTCTCCTCTCTTCGCTCTGCAACAGATACCAATGTACTTAGTAAACCAAAAAGAAACAGAAAATCAACTAACTATGGATTTGAGAGATCCTTCAAGTACCAGGGACCTCTTGTCTGGGAGAAAATCCCCCGGAGCATTAGGGATTCCCAGTCACCATCTGCCTTTAGAACAGCCCTCAAAACACACATGTTTAAGTTAGACCTCTGAAGGAGATCCCATGATCGGTGAGTCATCGGCGCTGCCACGTGTATTATATACTAAAGTGTGGCGTTCATGAGGATGTGTATGTGCCTGTGTGTGTTGTACTAGAATAACGTATGCGTACATGGAATGACATTGCGGGTTACCTGAACATTGACAATGACGAAAGAAAGATTGTGTGTGAGTGTGTGCGCGCGCGTGTGTGTGTGTGTGTGTGTGTGTGTGTGTGCGTGTGTGTGTGCGTGCGTGTGTGGGTGTGTGTGACCATGTTTGAATTTATTCGGATTTAGTTCTCTTTCCTTGTTTGTATTATGATTGTGTAAGTGTAAAGCGCTCTGGGCTCGTCACCACGAGGTTTACGCGCTATATAAGTAATCGTTATTATTATTATTATTATTATATGGTCACTTTTAGTGGTTCACTACCTTATTTTGGTCACATTTCATAAGGGTCAAAGTGACCTTGACCTTGATCATATGTGACCAAATGTGTCTCATGATGAAAGCATAACATGTGCCCCACATAATTTTTAAGTTTGAAACAGTTATCTTCCATAGTTCAGGGTCAAGGTCACTTCAAAATATGTATACAATCCAACTTTGAAGAGCTCCTGTGACCTTGACCTTGAAGCAAGGTAAACCAAACTGGTATCAAAAGATGGGGCTTACGACGAAAATACAGTTTAACGACCTCTCTGCTTAGAGCAATTTGGGTCAAAGATATCAGAGCCGAAGCTCTACGATGTGTGCCTGGGTGAAGATGAGCAAAAAAAGAAAAAAAAAAACAAAAAAAACTTTTACTTTCCGCAATGGAAATGCTGGAAGAACAGGATTTAAAATCAATTCCTTGCAGGGGATACACGATTGTAGAGATTTATTCTTTCATTCCGAGGCAGAAATGCTTTTGTATTCAAGAAACGTGGAACGTTGCTATTCCGGAAGGGAATTGATTTGATTTGTTGGTACTTTAGAATAAAATTGTGAAAGTGGCATCTGACTGATCATGGCAAAGGAGTGAGTGTCAGACCAAGGAGGGTCGTGGTGGAGAAGCCGAGGCACCCTCTACGTACTTGTGGATTCGGCGGCTAGTCAACTGGCGAAAAGCAAACCCGGTCCTCCCTAGGACCTATACTGGCCGGTTAAAAACATATGTACAGGGCTGCGACTTTATGTCGGTTTATTCATCAACGCCTTTATGGCACCCTCTGTCTACAGAGGCATGGGAAGGGGGTCAGGTGAGGAGGCCAGAGATGTGTCTCTGTAACCCCCTCTGGGGTGGGGGTGAGAAAAAGAGGATAGGCTATTTACACTGTCATACACAGTCGTTCGCATACTCTCGCACAGCTACAAAGGCCACCCTCCTCCTCCCAAAAGAGACGGACGTCTCAGATATGGTAGGCAGAGGCTGGCTGTCTAATCTAATATATACACCTAAGGTGACACATGGAGTATATGAATGTAACGTGGCATTAACTATAAGCCTAGCGCACGGGACACACGCGACCTCGGCCCCGCCGGCGGAAACACGGCAGGTGGGCGAGTGCAGCGAAGGAAATGATTTGTTCATAATGAAAATAATAGTAATAACAATAATAATAATAATAGTAAATAATTAAAGAGTAAGGAATAACTTACAAGTGCACGGGCCACACGCGATTTCGGCCCCGTCGGCGGAAAACACGGCAGGTGGGCAGGTGCAGCGAAGGAAGTGGTTGGTTCATAATAATAATAATAATAATAATAGCAATAATAATAGTAATAGCAAATAGTTTGTAGCTTAATGAAGTAAGATGTGCTATGCCGAGATCATCCAGCTAGATTAATATGTAGACCTAAGATACACTCATAATACATGTAACGTAGAACATTTACTAACAATAAACACATAGACATTTACTATTGATATAAACATAGATACACATAGTTTAATATGGGGAACCTTAGATGGTTGTGGTACGAGGGAAGAAAAAAAAAAAAAAAAAAAGAAAAAAAAAAAAGATAGAGGGTCGGGAACCCTGTCCTTTCCAGGGCCAAGGCTCTACCAACAGACCTCTGGGTTCCTTGTCCTTTCGACGGTTGGCAGCAGGAGGGAGGATTGGGGGGAGGTCCTTCTAAGGTCTGAACTGGATCTGGCTGGGCCTATGCCTCCAGCAACCTCAGAGCCATTTGGCCACAGACGATTTCAGGAATGGGGGTGGGCCTGACAGGATGGGGTGTTTGGGGGTATCCTTTGAAAGTCTGAACTGGTTCTGGCTGGGCCTGCATCTCCAGCATCCTCAGAACCATTTGGCAACAGACGATTTCAGGATGGAACGGGTCAAGGTTCTCATCGGTATCAGGCCGAGGGACTGATGAGGTCGGAGGAAGTCGTGTAGACTTAGTCCGTGGGAAGTCCTGTACTGGGAGAGTGGTGCCATCTCTGGGGTCAGAGGTTGGCAACCTGCGAAGAGGTGGTGGAAGTCTAGGGCCATTCCACATTCGCAGCGGGGGAAGGTGAAGGAGTAGTAGGAGCTCACGGTGCGAATGCGCCGGAGCAGCTGCATCTCCTTCAGGGGGAACGGGTGATGGTGGCCCTTTCTGTCCGGAGGCAGCGCTAGCCATCCGTGCTTTGTGCATCTTTCCTTGAGGGTCTCGCCATACCCTTTTCTCACAGCCTTAGCCAGTTTGCCTTTCGCTTCTGTGACCGAATATTTCAGGTCTAGGACCGGGCCCTCGGAGAGGGCCGCGGCTTTTGCTGCCCTGTCAGCCAGGTCATTGCCCCTGATGCCTGTGTGGGATGGTAACCACATGAGAACGAGGTCGGTGCCCCGAACCATAATTTGGTGACATAGAGCCTGGATTTCCATGCGGAGTTCTGGTCTGTTGCCTGTCTCGCTTGCCAGCGCTTGCAAGGAGGATTTCGAGTCTGAGAGGATTGCCACTCCCATGGGTATGGCCATGTTGTCGTTCACGTGGGAGCAGGCCATGAGAATGGCATACATCTCCGCCGTGAAGATACTGACCCCCTCGTTTAGTTTATATTTTCGCACCAAGTTGAACTCTGGGATCGCAAAAGCACAACCCACCTCGCCGTTGTCCAGGACAGAGCCGTCCGTGTAGACTTTGAGGTAGTTGCGGAGCCTGCCGTCCAGAATCTCCTTGGCCATGGTCGCTAGGAGGAGTGGGTTCTCCTTTTTGGAAACTGCGTCGCCATACGTGTGGCTGATCTGTGGCTTTTCGATCAGCCATGATGGGTACGGATTGGTTGGCAGCTCAGCCATTCGTGTCTGGTCAATTTGGCACTGGGTCAGTACATCTATGGTATGGTCGTGGAGGGTTTTGTACCGCTCCGCCAAGCATGTTTTCTTTTCTTTCCAGGTCTCGTGCCAGGAGGTTTGTGTCGGATGGAAGGTTGCCGTGAACACTTCCTGTACAGTGTTGGGTACAGCCGATGCTCGAGCAACGAACTGAGCGCAGCGGAGGTGACATTCTTCCTTCAGGGGGATCATGCCTGCTTCCTGATAGGCGAGACAGTTTATGGCCCCTTTTGGAACGCCCAGAGCCAGTTTTAAGGCTGAGAGCTCCAGGCGTTCCAGTTTGTTCCAGAGGCTTTGTGGCATGCTGAAGTAGGCTTCTTGTCCGTATGTTAGTCTGGAGCGGACCAGCGCCTTTACCAGGTGCACAAGGGCTTTACCAGCTGCCCAGGTCTGAGATTTTAGAACCTTGATCAGGTTGACTGATCGTCGGGCTTTGACAATTAGAGAGTCGATGTGTTGTTGCCAGATCAGATCATCAGAGATCGTGACCCCAAGAAACTTTGCAGTTTTGCTTGGTTTGATTTGCATTCCGTTTAGGGTCAGGTGGTACTGGGCTTTGAGCCCCCTTCTTCTTGTGAACACCAGGAACACTGTCTTCTCGTGTGAGAGTTCAAAGCCGTTTGCAAGCATATACTTTGCGATCTTGTCAATTTGCGCTTGATACTTGAGTCTGTTCTGCTCAGTCATGTGGTGTCTGATTGGTTCCATCCAGAAGGCTAGGTCATCTGCGTACAGAGACATTGTTCCTCCTTCCAGGCCAATCTGACCAATATCGTGAAGCATCAAGCTGAAGAGGATGGGGGCAATGATGCTCCCCTGAGGTACGCCCATATCAATGGAGTGAGACTTAGAGACAGACTGTCCGACCCTGACCGCCAGGGTCCTGTCTCTGAGGAATTCCTGGACGAAGCCCAGTATTCTGCCTGATAAGCCCAGCTTCGCAAGTTTGTCCAAAAGCTTCCCATGCCATACTGTGTCAAAGGCGCGCCTGATGTCGAAAAAGGTGGCCATTAGGATCCTGTTTCTGGTGAGTGCTCGTTTTGCATGAGCTGTGAGTCTGACCACGTGCTCCATGCAATTCCTTCCCTTTCGGAACCCAGCCTGGAAGAGCGGGATGACATTGTGTTTGTCAGATGGGGCTTACTTTGCCCTATCTATATATATATATACGACTTGTGTCTGTCTGTGTGTGTGTCTGTGTGTCTGTGTATCTGTGTATTTGTGTATTCGCCATGCACGGCCAAAGTTCTCGATGGATCTGCTTCAAATTTGGTGGGCTTATTCAGAGAGACCCCGGACACAATCTCATCGATGAGATATTTCAACACGTGCTCTCAGCGCGCAGCGCTGAACCGATTTTGGTTCCACCTCAGCTACCCGGGCCCCCATACCGACACACCATAGCCGCTACACCACATCACAACGCCAAAGTTCTCGGTGGATCTTTTTCAAATTTGGATACCGTATTCAGCTACACCCCGGACACAATATCATCGATGAGATATTTCAACACGTGCTCTCAGCGCGCAGCGCTGAACTGATTTTGGTTTTTGTGTTCATTTCACCATTATAAGTAACTCTTCCTTATCTTCTCCAGTGTTTGGCGTTTATCTCCCTTCCTTCGTGTGGCTTTCCCGTTCAGTTGTAAGTTACTATTACTATTTTTATAATGTCACTGCGCTGTCCACTGCGCTGTCCACAATGCTTCCCTTGCACCCGTAAGTTGTTCTTACTGTCAAAGTGAAAAGGTCCAATCAATTTATAGCCACGCGAAAAATACACTCTCACCTATCTCTATATATTTATAGATACAGATATGCATATATATATATACGGCTTCTCTGTGTGTGTGTGTGTTTGTGTGTGTGTGTGGGCAAAAACCTGTGTATTGTAGAGTTCTGTTTGTGATGTGGTCTAGCGGCTTTTGTCTGTATGTATGTTCTGGCATGTGAGAAGCCACAGCAGATAATATAGGGCTAAGAAATAAGCTCTAAAATTCTCAATCCCGTTTGACAGGACTTCGCCTTCAAAGGTGATTGTGGTGAACCGCCACGCTGTCTGTCTCTGTCTCGCGCCGTTCACCCCAAATTCCCGTTTCTGAGTAACTATTTTTAGAATGTCACTGCGCTGTCCAGAACGCTTCCCTTGCACCCGTAAGTTGTTCTTACTGTCAAAGTGAAAAGGTCGAATCAATTTATAGCCACGCGAAAAATACACTCTCACCTATCTCTATATATTTATAGATATAGATATACATATATATATATACGGCTTCTCTGTGTGTGTGTTTGTGTGTGTGTGTGTGGGCAAAAACCTGTGGATTGTAGAGTTCTGTTTGTGATGGGGTCTAGCGGCTTTTGACTGTCTGTATGTTCTGGCATTTGAGAAGCCACAACAGATAATATAGGGCTAAGAAATAAGCTCTAAAATTCTCAATCCCGTTTGACAGGACTTCGCCTGCAGAGGTGATTGTGATGAACCGCCACGCTGTCTGTCTCTGTCTCGCGATTCACCCCGGCGAAGCCGGGTATTCCTCTAGTATATCATATATAGGTGAGGTATTGAATCTCAAAAACTTCAGAGAAAATGGGAAAAATGGGAAAAATAGCTGTTTTTTAGGCAACATTTATGGCCCTTGCGACCTTGACCTTGAAGCAAGGTCAAGATGCTATGTATGTTTTTTGGGGCCTTGTCATCATACACCATCTTGCCAAATTTGGTACTGATAGACTGAATAGTGTCCAAGAAATATCCAACGTTAAAGTTTTCCGGACGTCCGGACGGACGGACGGACGGACGGACGACTCGGGTGAGTACATAGACTCACTTTTGCTTCGCATGTGAGTCAAAAATGATGGCATCGTATTCCGCAATTTCTCCTGAATTCAATACATATTGTCATGTTTACTATAAAAATGTGCTCAGAATTACAGAAAATAGGTTTAAGTAAGTACTGCGTTCGCGCGCTACGCGGAGACAAGCGTGACCCGTTTTCGGTTTTTCGGTGTGGTTGTCGAGGCTATCTTAATATGGTCTCGGCGATGACTGCTTTTTTGTGTGTTAATCTGTTACTTTGATGCCGACAGCTTGACTAAATGTTTTTATATCGCTTCACGCGACTTGTTTAAATCTTTAGACTGCACGGAAGGATTCGACAACGGCCATCAAACAGGATCTTCCGACGGGCAGTTCCTTATCCAGCCTCTTTCTTCACCAGCTCCTTTTGTGGTGAGCATTGTCAGCATTAATATTCTGAATCACCATATCACACACACACACACACACACACACCAAAAGCGATAGCCCAGCAGCTTTCAATGCATAGGGAGGGGGGGGGGGCGAATTAATCAGTAACTGGAATCGGCATGAACCTACAAAATTCGCCTAAACAATCTCGCTCATATTTTTCACAGTAAGTTTCCAAGTCAAAGACAAAGGATGTTCTTATACCACGAAAAACTCGGGACAGGTCCGTGGTGGTGACTTGATCGTTGACACGAGAAGGAAGGTGTTTTTACCCTGCTTAATTTCACTTCTTGTATCAGCAACATTTAGACTTCAGACCCCAATACCGTAAGCTGTAATACTATTATGTGCAGGTAATGTGCGAATTCGGGTATGGCCATGGGAACACACAACCACTGATCCGGCTGAACCGCGACTGGCAGCGCTGGTCCAACAAGACCTGGACTGACTACAAGAATGGCTTCGGAATCAGCAATCAACATATCCCTGACCAAGAATACTTCTTCATCGGCCTTGACAAGCTTCACCAGCTGCTTGACCAGGCCAACTACTCCATCAACGTGTTCGCCATCTACAATGGTTGGGAAAAGACCTCCTCATTCTACATGGACTTCAACATCGGCAATGAGTCAAGCAACTACGAGCTTCGATATAACCGGTTCTTCACCAAGGACGACCCCGGTGGAAACGGCTTCCACTACAGTCCTTCAGAGTCCACCACGTTCAGTTCCTACGACCACCAGCCAACTAACTGTGCAACAACAAGTGGAAAGGGAGCAGGATGGTACGGGCCTCATCCAGACTGCTACAGCTGCAGCGTGTTTGTGGACCCCCCGTACTGGCCTCTGGCCGACAACAAAGCCCAACACATGGAGAAGATCCTGTTCAACGTGCACCGCGACTCCGACTTCCACGAAGATTAGGCTGGGCTGGTTCAGTTTGCTATGGAATTCGGGTTACCAACGACGACAGCTTATAATCTTGATGTTGTTGTTGCTGTTTGTTTGTTTTTGCTTTGCTTTGGTTTTGTATCTGTCACTGCTGTGGAAGATCGCTGATCTCTGCTCCGCTTTTTGTCAGTTTCTCGTGCATACATCGCAAGTTCTACTTGCTTTCTGATTCGGCGTATATGTACTTAAGTTTATATCTCTGACTGCCAAGGAAACTATCTAGCCCGGTTTTGTCATTCTCTCATGCAAATCGTACCTTGCTTTTGTGATTAAAAAAACTGGTACAATCTGTTTACTTGGATTCTTCTTTTTGATAGCCAGAGTTAACAGCGTGGCCGTTGGCCTGGTGTTTTCAGTCTTGCAAGCGTATGGTATCACTGTACACAATAGCATGTTATCTACCGGACGCTTGTGCCAGGCAGTGGAGGGAGTTGTAGTGTTAGTGGTAGTTGTTTGTAAACACATAACTATTAAATAACAACTTTTATTTAGTTAATACAAAATCTCATACTTGGTCTCATGTTAAACAACATCCCAAAATTAGTGAATGCAAAATTGAACAAAAGCACTCTGTCAAAAAGTCTACTGTGCCTTTAGCCGTCTTTGTGTATACTAAAGCCCTAGTAGAAATGTCCACAATGAATCACTACTTACCTGTTTAGATTAGTATTGCAACCACGTATGTTTAATATAATTAAACTACGATCAAGCGCGCCGAGCGTGAGTGTTTGCGTTTCCTTTCTGCGCGTGTATGAATAAAACGGGGTAGGTACAGGTTGGGGTTTGTTGGAAAACCATTAAATCTTCTGGTAAGATTTGGTGAAGATGGAACTATCACACGGTGAAAATTAGGATTTTAGAGTTTAAAAGGGATTTAGGTTTTAACGATAATCGTAAATATTATATATGGAATTTAGTTAATAGTAACGAGTTGTACAGTGAGATTGAAGAATAAATTTAGCAGCCAAGGGGTCACTTAGTACATGAAAGATAGGTTCCAAGTTTAAGTAATAATGTAGATAAGAATTAAAGCCAACAAGGCAAAAGTTTGTTGATGATAAAGAGTTATGAAGAACGTTATGATAGATTCGGTTTAATAAGAGATAGACTGGCAACCGAAGGTCACGAAACGCAGAATAGTAAATCAAACGAATAACCAATCAAACGGAAGAATAAGAAAAGACAGAAACGGATAAATATAGGATTACAAATTAAATATTCGCTCTCTCAGCTCTCGGCCCTGACCACTGAATAAGAAGACATCCGTCTGGTACCCGGTCAACGAATAGTCAAGGTATGACGACTTTAACTCTAATAGGATAGGGAAATAGGATGTATATTTTGTAATATGTTGTGATCATTCTTAAAGTAAATTCTTAAATTGTTTTCCTGAATTGTGTGTGGTATGCTTCAAGATTCTTTCTTGTCTAAAGGTTTTGAATGTGGAATGTTAATTTCTCTCTAGTCTAAACCGGTGTGATGTCGGTGCTGTCAGCAATGAGCGTATCCGCGGTTCAACCGCACGTTTGTTTGTAAATTGTCCGTCATCATTGTACGTATGTGTGTACGCCCACTGTTATACGTTCTATGTGTTTCTGTGGTGGATCGCCAAGACTAGCATACCTAGCAAACATGACAACCAAACGTGACACACTCTTAGTACTTAGCCACCACACGTAGCCACCATGCACCATACATTCATTTCTGAAGAACACATTAACCCAACACATTGAAATACTTGAAATACGAAGAAAAGTATATATAGTGTAGTTAACGAAACATCTTCAGACACCATGACGACGCCACGCACACATAACAATACGCACAACATACAATCACAACCACAACACGCGCAACTCCCCGTGCGATAGAAGGAACAAAACAAATAGCTGTGGATAATGGGTACGCCAGAGAAGAATGCCCACAGGAAGTACAAATACGCTTCCAATCAATGACTGTAAAAGCTAAAAGTTTCAGTTTCCTGAGCATGTGTGCGCGTGCTCGCGAACATACACACACACACACACACGCACAGACATACATACACACACACACACACACACGCACACACAGTCTCCTTTTTGGCCTTTCCTCACCAAATTCAAGAGCACCTCTTCACACCTCATATTGCCCACTTCACAGTGGGTGAATGAGAAAAATAGCCTGCAGCACGTGGATTTTAAGTTACACTATTTGTACTCCATTAAAGTGAGTGATACTGTATACACTCCTGACACTGCCTTTCATCATCAAAGTCAACAAAAGCTGTTGATGCCAATAAAGTAGTGCTCGAAGTCTGCATGAGCCAGTTGCACTTCCAACAGCCATCAGGTAAGTGTCTTCAAGAGATAGGTTAGCTTCGGATCTTTACTCCCAGGTTTTTCTCCTTTGAATTTCAAATAAATTGGACTTTCCACAATTAATGTATATATTTGATACTTTGTTCTTTTATTCAAGTATTTATATGCCTATTTACTTATTTATTTATCATTTATGTATTTTTTCATTTTTATTTATTAATAATTAATTAATGTATGCATTCATTTATGAATATTTATCTATTTATGCTTGATGCATTTATTTATGCATTTATTGATGCATTTATTAATGCATCATTCATTCATTCATTTATTTCAATTTTCTGACGCAATAATGTTCGATTTTGTTTTATAGAAAAGGGATGTACAGTTCTTCCTCGCATAATCAAATATACATTTTTAATGCACGAACAGAGAAAAACATTGCTGTGAGAGAGGAGGGCAGACAGACTGCTGGAAGGAATTCTAGTGCGAGACACGGTAGTGCAAATTTGACCTCAACCACAATTTTTGTTTGTTTGTTTGCTTAACGCCCAGCCGACCATGAAGGGCCATAATTATCAGGGCGGTGCTGCTTTGACATATATAACGTGCGTATTTTCCGGGTCATAAGGCGCGACTTTTTTCCTCGAGTTTGACCCCTGCGCCTTGTATAAGGAAGCGCCTAATCCGTGTATGAAATACGAAAAAAATCAAAAAGACCGCCTGAGTACCAGTCAAAAACTTGTGATAATGCATGTTTCAGCTACTAGGTACTACCCTGGCCAAGTTTCCTCTCAAGACATCAAAGAGACCGCCCCATGGGTTAAACTCGGTCACTGACCCCGGTGCAGGAAGTGTTTCCTCTCTCAGATATGACAGGGGAACCACCTCTCATAGCTAAAACTGGGTCATTGACCCCTGGGAAGAAGGTCAGTGTCTATAAACAAGGCAACCCAGCTATCACAATGGACCTGCCTTTGATCTCGCCGCACACACAGAGCACACATATTTCCACTCTGTATTCTTCCTTTGATGTGCGGCTTATTTTCATTCTTCGACCGTTTGTTGCCGGTATACTTTTTCAATTTTGGTGCGCCCTATCGGCCCCCTGCGCCCAATGGGTGACTGGATTACAATTTTTTTTAAGAAGGGGGTGCGCCTTATGCGCTGTAGCGCCTTGTAACCCGGAAAATACGGTATAACGTGCGCCACATACAAGACAGAAGTCGCAGCACAGGCTTCATGTCTCACCCAGTCACATTATTCTGACACCGGACCAACCTGTCCTAGCACTAACCCCATAATGCCAGACGCCAGGCGGAGCAGCCACTAGATTGCCAATTTTAAAGTCTTAGGTATGACCCGGCCGGGGTTCGAACCCACGACCTCCCGATCACGGAGCGGACGCCTTACCACTAGGCCAATCGTGCCGGTACAATTTTTGTTATACTTTTAAAATTTGACAAATATTGATAGAAGTAAAAGTCTGTTCCTTGTCACAGAGCAACTTTTTACCGTATATATTCATCATGAAATGTATAAATGTACTAAAGCAGGTTTGCACAGCATACTCGAAAATTTTATTGTAAATTTTCATTTAATAAATATACCTACCCGAATCACATGTAGCATTGACACAATCGGAGATGCTAGGTTCTGTACAGGCTAACCGTCTAAGGGAAGCAACCCCAACCACAAAAGTGTAAACGTAGCCATGGTAATGCCCATACACCCGGGGAGTTACCTCCCCTCGTGCATGCCATGTCACTACTGCTACTGAACACGTGGTTCCTATCATTCGACCTAAAGAATAAATTCTCCAAATCAAAAGCGGGGTTGGCGGGAGGGAATATACTATGTGATTCGGGTAGGTATATTTATTAAATGAAAATTTACAATAAAATTTTCGATTAAATTACATATTCCTACTCCGAATCACATGTAGCAGATTACAACAACAAGGCGGTGGGAAAGAAAAATCTAACTCACTCAAAAAACCTTGCCAAAAACCTGGACCGCTGCCAAAGAATCAGGGCGGTCCCAGTGGGAAAGAAAAACTAACCCACTCAAAAGCCCTTGCCAGGGCTGGCCCACTGCCAACAGGCAGTGAGGGAACCAAGGAAAGTCCTGATTGACAGCCGAGAAGTATCTCAGGCGAAAGCGAAAGAGACAACCTCAGAGATCCAGAAAGCTGTGCTCAGCACTTCTTCCAATCTCCTAGCCGTAAAAAACAGCACAGGAATAGACCCAAGCCTTGGATTAATAACCCTGGCGAGCCAAGGGAAAGACAAGCTTCCCCCCCCCCTTTTATTGGAAGGAAATGCTAAAGTCCTGAGAAGATCCGTGCGTAAGGTTGTCCCCTCAACTGAGAAGGACGAACCCCCGCGGTGACCTTAAGACAACCATGCCAAAGTCTGCAAACCTTGGGATGTAGTAAAGCCCAAAAGGCTTGTGAGAAAGAAGTCAGCTCAAAATAAGAGTGACCAATCCCCACGAAAGAGCGAGAGAGAGACATCCAAGCACTAAGTACCAGAGTCCACCTCGAAGGGAAAACTCACAAATAGAAGGTCGCCAGTTATCCCCTACCAGTCCCTGCGAACGCAGGGAGAGAGGTAGCACCCGACAGCAGCCACTTACGACTGTGCGTAAGCTACCGGAAGTGAGGACCCACGGTGGTCAAAAACCGATGTGACTGGCAACCATAAACAAAATGGCTAAAAGCCAGAATGTTCCCAAAACAGTCTGCTTGAAGGTAATCGAGAGTGAATCAAAAACCGAAAGCAGAAAACCAAGACTGGTAAACGTAAACCGTGAAGCCAGCCAGCCATAAGACTCCCGAAACCAGAGTTCTCAGGGAAAAAACAGGCAGTTAACTTCCTAGCCAAATCAAGAGCCTACCTGAGTTTGGCCAGAAAACCTCGAGCGCGTCTGTCCCTGTCTGAAGACAGAGTCCAACGCGGAGAAAAACGGACAACCGCCCTAGACAAAGTTGCCTTTTGTAGCCGGGTGACTGTAAGGAAACCCGACCCAACAGACGTCATCCTGACTCGCCTCATACTAAGATGAGGAAGAAGAGAGGAAAGGCCCAAGACTGAAGTCACAGGAACCGAACCTTAGCTAAACCTCTGCCCGAAGGGGAAGAGTAGCCAAAACCTGAGAGAGAGGAGGAAAGCCACAAAGAACTACTCCTCAAACATCCATTGTCCAAGACAATGCCCCCTCAGGAAAACCTGAATGTTACTTCCGAGGCCAACTCAAGCGTACCTTAAGTTTGGACGAAACACCAGAACGCGTCTGATCACTAGAGAAAGACAGAGTCCGACTCGATGAAAGACAACAAGGACCAAAGTCCAAACGTTTGTGGCCAAACAGGGGTAACCTGAAGCCAGAGAACCCCACAAGCCACAAGAAACGGGAAGGCAACAACCACCATCGCCGCAACGTGGAATGGCTGTTGCCCAGCCAAGGCTGCCTATTGGCTGCCAGCTTAGCTTAACCAGAGGAATGAGCATGCTTCTGCTAAGCATGTTTCTGAGTATGCTAGCCTTACCTTCCTTCAACCCTTGTAAAGCAGTCAGAGACCTGGTGATCTCTATTCGACTGAATCTCTACTGCAGGCAAAGTTTAAGCGACTCTCTTTGACTGTTCAGGGAACAGAGAAAGCGAGAGAAACGAGTCCCTCCGACACCCGCCGTACGAGCGTAGTGAAGGAAGGGCAGCCTCATCTGCTCCATGCTCACCCTAGCAAGGGCTGGCCAACAGAGTAGAGAAAGGAGGCAAGTTCCAAAGGCTGAATAAGCAAGAAGGAACAAAAGGTGAAGCCCGTGTAGCCGAAGCCAGCCAAGGCTGAGCATGTTCCGGAACTGAACCATAGTAGAAACAGCGGCAGAACCAAAACAGTAGAGATACCACCTTCGGGAGGAGATGGCCTAGCCAAAACCTGCAAACCGTGGTACCTACAAAAGGTGACTAAGGAACCGGAAGTAGGAAAACATCCTATCTTCACGGAACGGAAGTCCGACATCGACAACAAAGTCAACCAACAAGGAAGCCACCAATGTCGATGCACCCAAGGGAAATCCTGAGCCGAAGCTTGAGCTTCGACGGAAATCCAGAACGTGTTCGATTGCTGACTAAAGACTGAGAACCAGAATAGCTCAGCTACGAACGCAAACCGAAGTCACAGTTGCTGGTGGTAAACTGATGAATGAGATGACCGGAAACCGGAAAACCATCCAACCGGAAAAAGACCTGACTCATCCCCCTACTGACGGTCGTGAATAGGGGAAACGTCCAGGGCCACCTGAACTGAATAGGCAGTAAACGCAACACCCAACAGGTAAAGTGAAGACTGCCCCGGCTGAGGCTGAAAGCCTAAATGCCCGTAGGCCAGCCGCTGTTCCTCACCCACCGACCTCCGGAGGAGTGTCAGGAAGAGGAGAAGTGTATCCGAACAGAGCCGGAAATGCAGCAGACAAAACCGCAAAAAACGGAAGCGAAAGTTGCATAGAGTAGACTGAGGCCGGAAGCCCAAACGCCCGTAGGCCAGTCCTCTGTCAACTCCAGTCAAAACCGCAACGTGTACTTGAAATGGAGGACTTATGCTTCCAGTAAAACCGGAAACACCACGCCGACAACGGCTTCTGCACTTGTGAAACACAAATGCCCACGACGGAACAAGAGTGAGACAGAACAGAAGAGGACTGGGGCCGGAACCCGAACGCCCGTAGGCCAGTCCTCGATCAACCCCAGACAAGCCACTACGTGCGCTTGTGATGGAGGACCTATGCTTCCAGACAGGAAGTGTAGGAGGCCGAAACCCCGTCCGGGAAAACCTTCGACGTGACCTCTGCCGCAGCTTAGAGGACAGCGTTAAGCCTTTTTCCCAATAACCAGCACATGTGGAATCGCTGACGACAGACTGAATGTCCGACACAACCGGCGAAAAAACCGAAGTCCACGTACTGGTGGAAGGCCGGTGAAACGGCATAACCGGAAAACCGGAAATCCGTCCCCCCCGACGTCGTCCTAACTCATGCCTCGACCAGGCTAAGAGAGAGAAGACGGCAAGTCTGCAGCCGCAGGAACCGGAACGGCAGTCGACGCGACAACCGAAGGTTGAAACGCTGACTACATCGGCCAGGGCTGAGACAACACCTGCCCGAAGGGCTGGCGTTGCTCCTCAGCTACCGACATCCGGGAGGAAGTGGAAGCGAAAGGAGCAGTAAATCCGGGCGGAGCCGGAAAGCACAAGACGAGACCGCGAAAAGCGGAAGCGCCGAATGCGAGGACGGAGGCCAGAAGCCCGAATGCCCTAAAGGCAACGTCCGGTCAACCCCGGAAACGACCACAGCGGGTGCGTACGTCAGAGGACCTATGCTTCCAGCGAGTGCCGGAAGCGCAGCGCCAGAAACGGCTACCGCCATTGCTCCGCCACACAATGGTCTTCAAGGAAGCCAGGGTGTGACTGAACAGAGGACGAATGCCCGGGGGGCAACGTCCGGTCAACTCCGGAAACGACCACAGCGGGTGCGTACGTCAGAGGACCTATGCTTCCAGCGAGTGCCGGAAGCGCAGCGCCGGAAACGGCTACCGCCACTGCTCCGCCACACAATGGTCCTCGCGGAAACCAGGGTGCGACTGAACAGAGGACGAATGCCCGGGGGGCAACGTCCGGTCAACCCCGGAAACGACCACAGCGGGTGCGCACATCGGGGGACCTGGTCAACCCCGGAAACGACCACAGCGGGTGCGTACATCGGGGGACCTATGCTTCCGGCGAGTGCCGGAAGCGCAGCAGTCGGAAACGGCTAGACAACTCCGGAAACGACCCCAGCGGGTGCGTACGTCGGAGAAGTAGCCGGAACCAACTGCCGCCATTGCCCAGCCACACAATGGTCTTCAGAGAAGCCAGGGTGCGACTGAACAGAGGACAAATGCCCGGGGGGCAACGTCCGGTCAACCCCGGAAACGACCACAGCGGGTGCGCACATCGGGGGACCTGGTCAACCCCGGAAACGACCACAGCGGGTGCGTACATCGGGGGACCTATGCTTCCGGCGAGTGCCGGAAGCGCAGCAGTCGGAAACGGCTAGACAAATCCGGAAACGACCCCAGCGGGTGCGTACGTCGGAGAAGTAGCCGGAACCAACTGCCGCCATTGCTCAGCCACACAATGGTCTTCAGTGAAGCCAGGGTGCGACTGAACAGGGGTTTGCGGGTCGTGAACCCGCCGAAAAGAGCTGTGTCCCAGCAGGGACTGTCCGACGGCCTCACGAGGGCCTGTGGACCAGCTCGACTTACTTGAATCGCCAACCACAGCGGTAGAAGACGAAGAAGCAAAACATCCGCCCAAGACAACGTCTCGGCCGGAAGCGTCAAAGAAGCCAACAAGGTGACGTCGCCCACAGACAGCGGGACCAACGGAAGACGCAGGCTTGGAACGCGAACATTTCTTCACAAAGATAACTCAGACACCTGATCTGCTAACGGCAGAGAAGGCGAGGAGAAGAAACAGGACGTACAACAGTATATGACTGCCCCACAAAGTGTTTGTTCGAGGCAGAAAGAGTAACGAACAAAACATAACAAACATGTTAAATTCGAAACCACGACAAGTCCTACGGACTGGTAGATACCTGCTAAAGCCTAGCCAAGTAACTGTCAGCGACGCTGATACACAAAATGGCGGCCAAGCGATAAGTTACTGGACAAAATTTAGAAGTCCAAAACGGACGAAAATTAAGCAATAACAAAAATTCCTGTCAAAGTAATGACGAAATATGAAATGGCTTACCAACTAACAAAGCAGAAGGCAAAAACGCAGGTAAAGTAAGGAGAACCTCACCATAACATAGGCCTAGCCACCGAAATAAGCTGTCAGGAAAGCTGAGCAACCGAAAGTGGCGGCCACAAGATAAGTTACTGAAACGCATTTAGGAGTCCAAACGGACAAAAAGTCAGCAACTATAGATAAATTCCTGTCAAACTAAAGACAAGAAGGAACAAGCTTACCAACTAAACAAAGCAGCAAGCAAGTAAGAAGGTAAAAATACGTTTACCTCCAAAATACATCGGCCTAGCCACAAAAACTGTCAACTCATGCTGACAACAAAAATGGCGGCCAACAGTAGTCACTGAAATATCACAGGTCCAAACACGGACGAAAATCAGCAACTACAACAAATTTCCTGTCAAAATAATGACCAAAATGGAAAGAGCTCACCAACTACGAAGCAGGAGGCAAGATAGACGGTAACGTGGCCGGTGGGTGTCAAAACAACACCAACAGCGCAGCCACAGGGGAGCCCAAAAATACAACAACCTGCTCCCTCGAAAGCTGTAAGGTCGAATGATAGGAACCACGTGTTCAGTAGCAGTAGTGACATGGCATGCACGAGGGGAGGTAACTCCCCGGGTGTATGGGCATTACCATGGCTACGTTTACACTTTTGTGGTTGGGGTTGCTTCCCTTAGACGGTTAGCCTGTACAGAACCTAGCATCTCCGATTGTGTCAATGCTACATGTGATTCGGAGTAGGAATATGTAATTTAATCCAGATTTATTGCAACATCCTGTGGTCTTGTGTTTTAAAATTGGGAGGGAAAACTAAAACACCATGCAAATGGTTGAAAGGGCCTGAGTGTCTTCTTAACAGAATAGCAAGTCGTAAAGCTGTGAGTGTAAAATATAAATCGGTATCGCCCATTTACAGAAAGTACCGGTTTGACAATAGTTTCTGGAAAGCTTTTGTTTTTGACATTTTTTTGGTCAAAATGAGTTCTTGGCATTATTTCTACTTTTTAAGATGTTCAGACTTTTTTTTCTTGAAAAGGGATACAGTTTTGAAATTATGTATGCTGGTTGGTATCTTATTTGCACAGGAATTCGTTGATAAAAGCACAACTTTTTATTTTGTTTCACGCAAACGTTTAAGAACATACAAAAGACGTACACAGGTCTACAAACCTAACAAAAAGAATTACAACAAAACTGCAAAATCAAAAAGTTCCTCTATCACATATGTACTTTAGTGGATATGGTGAATAGATTGCATGAAAATTCGGATACATGAAATCATGTTCGGAAACACTTTTAACATCTGTATTCGAAACTGTTTCAGACAGAAACAAAACCGGCATTAAGAAACAGAAAACAATAGTCATGAACATGTACTTTTTTGTGTCTGGCCTTAATATGAAAAACAAGAAGGGCAAAGCCCATACGACTCACATGCTTGACCTTGACCTTTACATGACCTTGACCTTCAGGGTCAAGGTCAAATAACTAAACCTAGCAATGACATCATACACTAAGAACTGCTTTACACATTTTTCCTACCAAAATACATGTGACCTTGACCCAAGGTCAAGGTCATCCAAGGTCATGCAACACAAAGCTGTTAATTCAAGACATAGGAAGTACAATGGTGCTTATTGGCTCTTTCTACCATGAGATATGGTCACTTTTAGTGGTTCACTACCTTATTTTGGTCACATTTCATAAGGGTCAAAGTGACCTTGACCTTGATCATATGTGACCAAATGTGTCTCATGATGAAAGCATAACATGTGCCCCACATAATTTTTAAGTTTGAAACAGTTATCTTCCATAGTTCAGGGTCAAGGTCACTTCAAAATATGTATACAATCCAACTTTGAAGAGCTCCTGTGACCTTGACCTTGAAGCAAGGTAAACCAAACTGGTATCAAAAGATGGGGCTTACTTTGCCCTATATATCATATATAGGTGAGGTATTGAATCTCAAAAACTTCAGAGAAAATGGAAAAAATGTGAAAAATACCTGTTTTTTAGACAACATTTATGGCCCCTGCGACCTTGACCTTGAAGCAAGGTCAAGATGCTAAGTATGTTTTTTGGGGCCTTGTCATCATACACCATCTTGCCAAATTTGGTACTGATAGACTGAATAGTGTCCAAGAAATATCCAACGTTAAAGTTTTCCGGACGGACGTCCGGACGGACGGACGTCCGGACGGACGGACGTCCGGACGGGGGGGACGGACGGACGGACGACTCGGGTGAGTACATAGACTCACTTTTGCTTCGCATGTGAGTCAAAAATCACGAAAATGTAGGTAACTACAAAACTGATTGACCATAGTGATTTTTTAAGAAAACGAAAAACTCATGTGCCAGATTGTATCATTCAAAACATGAAATTCTAGTTTGACTTGTGTCATCTGCGCCAAACAAGGCTCTTTTGAGATCTGTAATCAGCTGAAAACCTCTGACAGTAGGCTTACACGAGTCAATTTTCCAATGTAATGTTCTCATTTTAATTAACAATAAAGTATATTTTGTTGTTATTCGTATTGTAATAAAATCATCTATCCCACGCAGCACAAACACGGTCATCATGGAGATCCAAACAGAGCTGCTGATCCTCCTACTCACCGGGTTCCCACTAAGCCACACCATCGCTCAAACTACCGACACAACATCATTGTCCTCAACCATCGAGGACGTTGGCGTGTACCATGTGTGCCAGGCCCCAGCACTAGGGATACAATCTTCTCCAAATGTATTGAGGTCCAGGTCTGCGTTGGAGTGTGGGAGGCAATGTTCGCAGAGTGCCCAGTGCCGAGGCGTCACTGTGTGCCCGGACAGGGGAGTGGACGGAGGCGTGCTGTGTGAGATAAAGGAAGTCATGCCCAACGTCCTGTGTTCACACGACAACCAACCTGATGAAGGCTGCTACTTCATGAAGAAGGTGTGTTCAAGTGTTTCAACAAATTTGATTCCCTTTCACCAAACAAATATTTCACAAATTGCAGCAGATTTCCCCCGTCGCGATATAACCTTGAACGGTTGAAAACGACGTTAAACACCAAATAAAGAAAGAAAGCAGATTTCCCGACTGCTCTCTCAGAGCTAGTCATGTCATTATTGTTTTGGAGCAGTTTGTTTTTACGTCGGTCATGCAAAGCTAACGGCAAAAATGCAAAGGTGTTTTGTTTACATTGACCGTTTCTGGCTCCAAAAGCACACTTAAAGCATCAAAAATGTAAAAGGAAATCATTGGCGACTAAAAGGTTTCTCTTTCATTTGGCCAGGGGATTTTAGCTAGATTCGTAAAATATTTTTACAAATCACGGGACGCGCCCCGCGATTTGTAAAATGTTTTACAAATCACGTAAATGCGCCCGATATTTTCTTGTCATCTCCAAAGTCAAGGGATCTATTAGATTTATATATATTTTTGCGAGTCGCGCTACCCCAAAGTCAAGGGATCTATTGGATTTTTTTCCTTTTTTTTCTTCTTTACTTTATTGTCCCATCGCTGGGAAATTCGGTTTTGTTTTCTTTGTTATGCTAAAAATCGTAATATTTTATCTATCGGGCCCAAACCACCCCGACCACCCAGCATATAGGCTCTTAACAACAAATATTAATAATAATAAAAGGCATTACTTTGTGGAATGCGATATTTTGTACATATTTACAAATCGCGGTTTTCGGTTTGACATAATTTGTCAAATGTTTTTACATTTTTACAAATCACGGGTTAACATCGTGCGTGCAGAATCATATCAATAAAACAGATACTACCTAAGACGCCAATTTTGAAATGTTTTCTGGTGAATTTGACCTTAAGAAGTCCAAGGAACACTGACCGTACTGCAATTCAGACGCACGTGCAATAATTTATGTAAAAGTGCCTCTAAATATGCTAATTCATTTAAATAACGAAAATAGGACATACAATACAACGGTTTTGTTATGCAAACTCTTCCCCGATTTAGTTCATCGTCATAGTTCTTTGCAGAACTGGCGGACTCACACGTTTGGCACATAATAAAACAAATATACTCTGATCTGTATTAATCCACGTTCGTTTCACTGCTGTCAGGAAACAAAGCGAAAACTAAGACACAATACAAGGAGAGTCTGCCAAGTGAGCCAAAACACAGTGTATACAATTTGAATAACGCCGTTTAAGACACAGTGTTTACGGTATTCCTTGTGTATGGTGACACAATTCCAAGCCCCGAACCAAACAGTATGGCTCTTGGGGCAATCTGAGACAGTTTTTCCTTGGTGAGGAATATCTCTTTTAATTTTCACACACGGTGACGGGTGTCAAACATTCATAATCAAGGATCCACTTCGTGTTTGTGTCTTGTTATACTTACGCAGGCTGTACATGAATTCTTCAAAATGAATTGCTAGTGTATACGTTTGTTTTTCTTGTGTCGTTGTTTTTATGGTTGGTGAATTGGTTGGTTGGTAGTTTAGTTGCACTGTTGTTTTGCTAGACGTGCTGCTTTTGAATTGCAGCTGAACAAACTTTCGTCGTCGTTGCAACAAGACGATGGACAGACGTCATCGTTCACAACCCCTGAGACTGGCCAACATATTGTATGAGTAGACGTGCTGGTAGCCGTTGCCAAGTACACAATGTGATTTTAAGGTGGTTTTAAAAAGAAAAGCCAAATTTCAATCTGCATCATTCAGCACGCAACTTTCATCAACCTGGTCTGAACAACATTTTCAAATTGTTAAAGTTGCTTAATATGCTGGGAATATCTCCTTGTAACCCACAATCCTGTATTTTTATTGTTTATTCTTTTTTTTTGTGACACGCAGCTAGCACAAAGTCGGTGACAGAAATAGCCAAAGACCTTTTTTTACTTGGACTGTTCGAGACTCTCTAATGCTGACTTGAAAAGGCGGGACTTTGGAATTTCCAGACTCATAAACTGAGTCACAATCGATTGACATAACGAACTGATTACCGAACTGATTACCGAACTGATTAACTGACTTATAAGCTTTAACAAGAAGAGCAAACGCTCGATCGAGTCACTTTCGCAGTTCTGAATATTATATGAGGCATCAGATGGACAGGAAGAAATTGCTATTCACAACACAATGAGTCACGTTCACATAAAATTTGAGCCCGGTCACTTTTATAGTTTCCGAGAAAAGCCCAACGTTAAGTTGTGTGTTGCTGAACAGAAAAGGCTAGTTATCTCCCTTGTTTTTCTGATAACGTTCGTAAAAGGCTACAGATGTAAATACTTTGATGTAAAGAATAATCCTACAAAGTTTCAATCACATCCGATGAACTTTGTCAAAGATATAAAATGTCTAATTTTTCCTTTGACGCTGACCTGTGACCTTGAAAAAGGTCAAAGGTCAACGAAACCATCGTTAAAGTGTAGAGGTCATTGGAGGTCACGACTAAACAAAATATGAGCCCGATCGCTTTGATAGTTTCCGAGAAAAGTCCAACGTTAAGGTGGTGTCTACGGACGGCCGGCCGGACGGCCGGCCGGACGGCCGGCCGGACAGACTAACACTGACCGATTACATAGAGTCACTTTTTCTCAAGTGACTCAAAAATCATAAGCATGACACGGTTTCGATATTTCTCTTGGTTCTTTCGCAGGACGATGGGTACATAGCACCATCATCACCAACGGGCCAGCCTGCCCAGTCTGTCACGACGGAGATGCCATGTCAAAACGGGGGAACTGCAGATGGCGACAGGTGTCTGTGTCCGCTACCTTACGCCGGCGAAACCTGTAACCGCTACATGAGAGGTAAGTGTGCTTAGAATGAGGAACCTGCTAACAGATTATAGCAGAGCCCCATCCCCCAATCCCCTCAATCCAGCGTCCCATCTCCTTATCTTGCTCAAATGTGTCACTGTGAATATCTGTTTTCTCTGAACAGATGCATTCCTTTTAATATCGTTTGACCAGAACTCCTCAAATCATTTCGAACAGATTGGGAGATGCACTTATCCCATGCAACGGGTCTCTTTGTTTTGCAAGCATGGTTCGTTTGTTGGTTTGCTGCTGTTGGTCACTACTCATAAATATCGTAACGAAGAACGGAGGAAATTCATCAATATTCAGAATGTCAGACATATCAACAGAAAACTTGTTTCAAAGTTTTTTTTTGTTTTGTTTTTTTTTTTAAATCTTTAGACTGCACGGAAGGATTCGACAACGGACATCAAACAGGATCTTCCGACGGGGAGTACCTTATCCAGCCTCTTACTTCACCAGCTCCTTTTGTGGTGAGCATTGTCAGCATTAATATTCTGAATCACCATATCACACACACACACACACACACACACACACACACACACACACACACACACACACACACACACACACACACACACACACACACACTAAAAGCGATAGCCCAGAAGCTTTCAATGCATAGTGAGGGGAGGGGTGAATTAATTAGTAATTGTAATCGATATTAACCTGCAAAATTAATTCGCCCAAAAGTTCACGCTCTGCACGGGAAACAGCCAATCTGGTTATTTTTGTTGTTGTAAGTTTCCAAGTCAAAGACAAAGGATGTTTAAATACCACGAAAACCTCTCGACAGGTCCGTGGTGGTTACATGATCGTTGACACGGGAAGGTAGGTGTTTTTACTCTGCTTAATTTCACTTCTTGTACCAGCAACATTTAGACTTCAGTCTAATATCGTAAGTGGTAATTAATACTATAATGTGCAGGTAATGTGCGAATTCGGGTATGGCCATGGGAACACACAACCACTGATTCGACTGTACCAAAACTCGCCCCCTTGGTCAAACAAGACCTGGTCTGACTACAAGAATGGCTTAGGAATCAGCAATCAACAGATCCCTGACCGAGAATGCTACTTTATCGGTCTTGACAAGCTTCACCAGCTGCTTGACCAGGCCAACTACTCCATCAATGTGTTCGCCATGTACGACCATGGTGGGCAAAAGACCGCCTCATTCTACATGGACTTCAACATCGGCAATGAGTCAAGCAACTACGAGCTTCGATACAATCGCTTCTTCACCAAGGAGGACCCCGGTGGAAACGGCTTTCACTACAGTCCTTCGGAGTCCACCTCGTTCAGTTCCTACGACCACCAGCCAACTAACTGTGCAAGTGCAAGTGCAAATGAAAAGGGAGCAGGATGGTACGGGCCTCATCCAGGCTGCTATAGCTACAGCGTGTTTGAGGACCCTCCGTACTGGCCTCTGGCCGACGACACAGCCCAACAAATGGAAAAGATCCTGTTCAACGTCCACCGCGACTCGGACTTCTACGAAGATTAGGCTGGGCTGGTACAGTTTACGTTGGAATTCGGGTTACCAACGACAACAGCTTTTAATTTTGATGTTGTTGTTGCTGTTTGTTTGTTTATGCTTTGCTTTGGTTTTGTATCTGTCACTGCTGTGGAAGATCGCTGATCTCTGCTCCGCTTTTTGTCAGTTTCTCGTGCATACATCGCTAGTTCTACTTGCTTTCTGATTCGGCGTATATGTACTTAAGTTTATATCTCTGACTGCCAAGGAAACTATCTAGCCCAGTTTTGTCATTCTCTCATGCAAATCGTACCTTGCTTTTGTGATTAAAAAACTGCTTACAAGTTACAATCTGTTTACTTGGATTCTTCTTTTTGATAGCCAGAGTTAACAGCGTGGCCGTTGGCCTGGTGTTTTCAGTCTTGCAAGCGTATGGTATCACTGTACACAATAGCATGTTATCTACCGGACGCTGGTGCCAGGCAGTGGAGGGAGTTGTAGTGTTGGAGGTAGTTGTTTGTAAACACATAACTATTAAATAACAACTTTTATTTATTTTATACAAAATCTCATACTTGGTGGCTCATGTTAAACAACATCCCAAAATTAGTGAATGCAAAATTGAACAAAAGCACTCTGTCAAAAAGTCTACTGTGCCTTTAACCGTCTTTGTGCATGCTAAAGCCCTAGTAGAAATGTCAACAATGAATCACTACTTAACTGTTTAGATTAGTATTTGCAACCACGTATGTTTAATATAATTAAACTACGATCGAGCGCGCCGAGCGTGTGTGTTTGCGTTTCCTTTTTGCGCGTGTATGAATAAAACGGGGTAGGTTGGGGTTTGTTGGAAAACCATTAAATCTTCTGGTAAGATTTGGTGAAGATGGAAGTATCACAGGGTGAAAATTAGGATTTTAGAGTTTAAAAGGGATTTAGGTTTTAACGATAATCGTAAATATTATATATGGAATTTAGTTAATAGTAACGAGCTAGTTGTACAGTGAGATTGAAGAATAAATTTAGCAGCCAAGGGGTCACTTAGTACATGAAAGATAGGTTCCAAGTTTAAGTAATAATGTAGACAAGAATTAAAGCCAACAAGGCAAAAGTTTGTTGATGATAAGGAGTTATGAAGAATGTTATGACAGATTCGGTTTAATAAGAGATAAACTGGCAACCGAAGGTCACGAAACGCAGAGTAGTAAATCAAACGAATAACCAATCAAACGGAAGAATAAGAAAAGACAGAAACGGATATATAGGATTACATATTCGCTCTCTCAGCTCTCAGCTCTCGGCCCTGACCACTGATCTTTCTTTATTTGGTGTTTAACGTCGTTTTCAACCACGAAGGTTATATCGCGACGGGCCTGACCACTGAATAAGAAGACATCCGTCTGGTACCCGGTCAACGAATAGTCAAGGTATGACGACTTTAACTCTAATAGGATAGGGAAATAGGATGTATATTTTGTAATATGTTGTGATCATTCTTAAAGTAAATTGAACTGTGTGTGGTATGCTTCAAGATTCTTTCTTGTCTAAAGGTTTTGAATGTGGAATGTTAATTTCTCTCTAGTCTAAACCGGTGTGATGTCGGTGCTGTCAGCAATGAGCGTATCCGCGGTTCAACCGCACGTTTGTTTGTAAATTGTCCGTCATCATTGTACGTATGTGTGTACGCCCACTGTTATATGTTCTATGTGTTTCTGTGGTGGATCGCCAAGACTAGCACACCTAGCAAACATGGCAACCAAACGTGACACACTCTTAGCAACGGTTCTTAGCCACCACACGTAGCCACCATGCACCATACATTCATTTCTGAAGAACACATTAACCCAACACATTGAAATACATAACTATAGCACGAAGAAAAGTATAGTGTAGTTAACGAAACATCTTCAGACACCATGACGACGCCTCGCACACAGAACAATACGCACAACAACATACAAGCACGCGGACCACAACACTTGAAGCACAACTCCCCGTGCGATAGAAGGAACAAAACAAATAGCTGTGGATAATGGGTACGCCAGAGAAGAATGCCCACAGGAAGTACAAATACGCTTCCAATCAATGACTGTAAAAGCTAAAAGCTTCAGTTTCCTGAGCATGTGTGCGCGTGCTCGCGAACATACACACACACGCACACACACACACGCACACACAGTCTCCTTTTTGGCCTTTCCTCACCAAATTCAAGAGCACCTCTTCACACCTCATATTGCCCACTTCACAGTGGGTGAATGAGAAAAATAGCCTGCAGCACGTGGATTTTAAGTTACACTATTTATACTCCATTAAAGTGAGTGATACTGTATACACTCCTGACACTGCCTTTCATCATCAAAGTCAACAAAAGCTGTTGATGCCAATAAAGTAGTGCTCGAAGTCTGCATGAGCCAGTTGCACTTCCAACAGCCATCAGGTAAGTGTCTTCAAGAGATAGGTTAGCTTCTTTACTCCCAGGTTTTTCTCCTTTGAATTTCAAATAAATGGGACTTTCCACAATTAATGTATATATTTGATACTTTGTTCTTTTATTCAAGTATTTATATGCCTATTTACTTATTTATTTATCATTTATGTACTTTTTCATTTTTATTTATTTAATAATTAATTAATGTATGCATTCATTTATGAATATTGATTTATTTATGCTTTATGCATTTATTTATGCATTTATTGATGTATTTATTAATGCATCATTCATTCATTCATTTATTTCAAATTTCTGACGCAATAATGTTCGATTATTACACCCCCGGTATAGGGGTGTGTATAGGATTCGGTCCATGTGTTTGTTTGTTTGTGTTCGCATATAGATCTCAAGAATGAACGGACCGATCGTCACCAAACTTGGTGAACAGGTTCTATACATTCCTGAGACGGTCCTTACAAAAATTGGGACCAGTCAAACACACGGTTAGGGAGTTATTGGATTCGGTCCATGTGTTTGTTTGTTTGTTTGTGTTCGCATATAGATCTCAAGAATGAACGGACCGATCGTCACCAAACTTGGTGAACAGGTTCTATACATTCCTGAGACGGTCCTTACAAAAATTGGGACCAGTCAAACACACGGTTAGGGAGTTATTGGTGGATTAAAATTATACAAGGACTTATAGAGGGACATCTTAATGGTCAAAGGGAAATAACCATTCTTACTCAGTCACTGCCACCAACTGAGAAGGTTATTTCCCTTTGACGGGGGTGTTTTTCCTACCTCGGAGGAATTTCTTGTCTTTTATAGAAAAGGGATGTACAGTTCTTCCTCGCATAATCAAATATACATTTTTAATGCACGAACAGAGAAAAACATTGCTGTGAGAGAGGAGGGCAGACAGACTGCTGGAAGGAACTCTAGTGCGAGACACGGTAGTGCAAATTTGACCTCAACCACAATTTTTTTGTTTGTTTGTTTGCTTAAAGGCACAGTAAGCCTCCCGTAAACCATCACAGATACGGTCAGGCTTTTACACACAGTACAAACACCCTTTCATTTAAACACTCACCGATTGAGAACATCCTAGGTGCCCTCCGTAAAGAGCGAACAATTTTCAAAGAATTTATTTTTGCGTGGTTTATCTTACCCCTAGAAGCAACGGAAAAGGTGGCTGCAACAACACCCTCACTACAACCCTAGAGACAGTTACTATCAACTCTCCAGAAAAGACCAGGTCATCATTGTGCGCCTGAGAACCGGCCACTGCAGACTCAGGCAGCACATGTTCTCAAAATTCCACATTGGGGACACGCCTGTATGCCACTGTGGCATCGCAGACATGACAGTGGAACACCTCCTCCAACACTGTCCAATCCACCAGAAACTACGAGCAGAAACATGGTCTGCTGACACACCAGTTCAGGAGAAGATCTTCGGCACCCTGCAGAGTCTTCGCTGTACTGCAGACTTCATCAGAAGTTCCGGAGTCCCTGTCTGAGCGATCGAGAAGAAGAAGAAGATCTTACCCCTGAGCCATCGTGAACCCGTGTGATCCAGTTTCCCTTTTTCACAATGTAGTCGTCAGTTAGTAATTTGAATGCAACTCGATGTGAGCTTATCTACAATAGCACGTTTTTATGCACGAAACAAACAGCTGTGGTTCACAAGAACTCTAGCGATGGCTTTTGACTGTTGAGAGGAACGGCGATATGCATAAACCGTCGTCTGCTACGACCCTTGCGTGACCCTGCTTCCGGGCTTTTCTTTTTTTAAACTTTCACTACTTCGAATTGTACTGATCTTGTCTTGATGAAAAAAGATTATTTTATGATTAAAGAATGTTTGTGTAACAAGCTGTCAATTTATTATTTAGATTTTAAAAGTTAGGTCCAGCGCAAAAACGCACCACGGTCCAAAAACATTCTGATAATCATCGATCCACGGCTATCGCCAGTTTACATCGATAGAATGAGACCCGAAGGGAAGTAACTCATTTTTGACCTGAGTTCAGGGGTGTTATGTATGAGTGACGTCGAAAGTACACGCCGACTTCAGCGAAGTCATGACTTGAAAGTCGCCGCCTACCGCAGGCGCTCAGTCGGTATGCACGGGTGACGACCAGACCGCCGACTTTCAAGTTGCCGTGTAAAGCAAGGTCACCAGTCAATCTATTTTTATAACGAGGAATTCCTTCCTTTGCGCATGCGCTAGGGTCATTCGATAACATCCTCCCGCTTCCTCGCACGGGGAGTTCGACTATTCAGAGACGGAGAGCAGTGAAATATGGGTCAGTGGGACGGAGAGCGTGGAGAAACGGAGGCGCAAAAGATGAAACGAGCAAGAGGGTGCCTGTCGCGTAAAAGCTGAGAGTCAAAAACGGCACCAGTGAAATATGGGTCAGTGCTACTTTGCTCTGAAACGAATCAAAGATGTCTTCGCTAATCTTATCGGTGTTGGTTCTAAAATAATATGACAAGGGAAGTGAATCTCGCAAAAAAAAAATAATTTTTAGTCCAGCACTTCCAACTATTGGGTTCTGTCTAAAAACGATTACGGCGAAAAAATTCGTCGACTTTGATGGCGGAAAACCATGAAAATGGCCATTCTGTTCACTGAAGTCGGCGTGTAAACCATTTAGACGACCTCCGGAGCACGTCTAAATTTAGTCGCCAGTTTCGGTGATACAAGCTTGTAGTCGCCACCCGTGCATACCGTGTATCTCGCGGTTGGCTGCACTCGCTGTTTGCACGCCGCCTAAACGTTTAGACGTCACTCATGCATAACTCCCCAGGATGGGTCCAAAAAGTGTTCGAGACAATCTGCAAAATTAATTCTTTAAAAATTGCTCGCTCTTTACGTAGGGCACCTGGGATGTTCCCGTTTGGTGAGCGTTCAAATGGAAGGGTGTTTGTACTGTGTGTAAAAGCCTGACAGTATCTGTGATGGTTTACGGGAGGCTTACTGTCCGGGCGTGATTTCCGGTATTGGCGAGTATTCATAACAGCCGTCCAGCACCAAAACGAGGCGCCATTGTTGTCGAGGACCAAGTCCACGAAAATAAATTCTTTGAAAATTTCTCACGCTCGACAGAAAGCAGCCAGGATGTTCCCGTTTGGTGAGCGTTCAAATGGAAGTATGTTTGTACTGTATGTAGACGCTCGGGGAGCTCTGTGATGGTTTGCGGAGCTGTGCCTTTAACGCCCAGCCGACCATGAAGGGCCATATCAGGGCGGTGCTGCTTTGACATATATAACGTGCGTATTTTCCGGGTCATAAGGCGCGACTTTTTTCCTCGAGTTTGACCCCTGCGCCTTGTATAAGGAAGCGCCTAATCCGTGTATGAAATACGAAAAAAATCAGAGACCGCCTAAGTACCAGTCAAACAACTTGTGATAATGCATGTTTCAGCTACTGGGTACATGTACTACCCTGGCCAAGTTTCCTCTCAAGACATCAAAGAGACCGCCCCATAGGTTAAACTCGGTCACTGACCCCGGTGCAGGAAGTGTTTCCTCTCTCAGATATAACAGGGGAACCACCTCTCATAGCTAAAACTGGGTCATTGACCTCTGGGAAGAAGGTCAGTGTCTATAAACAAGGCAACCCAGCTATCACAATGGACCTGCCTTTGATCTCGCCGCGCACACAGAGCACACATATTTCCACTCTGTATTCTTCCTTTGATGTGCGGCTTATTTTCATTCTTCGACCGTTTGTTACCGGTATACTTTTTCAATTTTGGTGCGCCCTATCGGCCCCCTGCGCACAATGGGTGACTGGATTACAATTTTTTTTTTTAAAGAAGGGGGTGCGCCTTATGCGCTGTAGCGCCTTGTAACCCGGAAAATACGGTATAACGTGCGCCACACACAAGACAGAAGTCGCAGCACAGGCTTCATGTCTCACCCAGTCACATTATTCTGACACGGACCAACCAGTCCTAGCACTAACCCCATAATGCCAGACGCCAGGCGGAGTGCAGCCACTAGATTGCCAATTTTAAAGTCTTAGGTATGACCCGGCCGGGGTTCGAACCCACGACCTCCCGATCACGGAGCGGACGCCTTACCACTAGGCCAATCGTGCCGGTACAATTTTTGTTATACTTTTAAAATTTGACAAATATTGATAGAAGTAAAAGTCTGCTCCTTGTCACAGAGCAACTTTTTACCGTATATATTCATCATGAAATGTATAAATGTACTGAAGCAGGTTTGCACAGCATACTCCAGATTTATTGCAACATCCTGTGGTCTTGTGTTTTAAAATTGGGAGGGAAAACTAAAACACCATGCAAATGGTTGAAAGGGCCTGAGTGTCTTCTTAACAGAATAGCAAGTCGTAAAGCTGTGAGTGTAAAATATAAATCGGTATCGCCCATTTACAGAAAGTACCGGTTTGACAATAGTTTCTGGAAAGCTTTTGTTTTTGACATTTTTTTGGTCAAAATGGGTTCTTGGCATTATTTCTACTTTTTAAGATGTTCAGACTTTTTTTCTTGAAAAGGGATACAGTTTTGAAATTATGTATGCTGGTTGGTATCTTATTTGCACAGGAATTCGTTGATAAAAACACAACTTTTTATTATGTTTCACGCAAACGTTTAAGAACATACAAAAGACACCTACAAAACTAACAAAAAGAATTACAACAACAAAACTGCAAAAATCAAAAAGTTCCTCTATCGCATATGTACTTTAGTGGATATACTGAATAGATTGCATGAAAATTCGAATACATGAAATCATGTTCGGAAACACTTTTAAAATCTGTATTCGAAACTGTTTCAGACAGAAACAAAACCGGCATTAAGAAACAGAAAACAATAGTCATGAACATGTACTTTTTGTGTCTGGCCTTAATATGAAAAAAAATCACGAAAATGTAGGTAACTACAAAACTGATTGACCATAGTGATTTTTTTACGAAAAAGAAAAACTCATGTGCCAGATTGTATCATTCAAAACATGAACTTCTAGTATGACTTGTGTCATCTGCGCCAAACAAGGCTCTTTTCAGATCTGTAATCAGCTGAAAACCTAGTAGGCTTACACCATACAAGCTCCTGTGGCTTACACGAGTCAATTTTCCAATGTAATGTTCTCATTTTAATTAACAATAAAGTATATCTTGTTGTTATTCGTATTGAAAAATCATCTATCCCACGCAGCACACACACGGTCATCATGGAGATCCAAACAGAGCTGCTGATCCTCCTACTCACCGGGTTCCCACTAAGCCACATCACCGCTCAAACTACCGACACAACATCATTGTCCTCAACCATCGAGGACGTTGGCGTGTACCATGTGTGCCAGGCCCCAGCACTAGGGATACAATCTTCTCCAAATGTATTGAGGTCCAGGTCTGCGTTGGAGTGTGGGAGGCAATGTTCGCAGAGTGCCCAGTGCCGAGGCGTCACTGTGTGCCCGGACAGGGGAGTGGACGGAGGCGTGCTGTGTGAGATAAAGGAAGTCATGCCCAACGTCCTGTGTTCACACGACAACCAACCTGATGAAGGCTGCTACTTCATGAAGAAGGTGTGTTCAAGTGTTTCAACAAATTTGATTCCCTTTCACCAAACAAATATTTCACAAATTGCAGCAGATTTCCCCCGTCGCGATATAACCTTGAACGGTTGAAAACGACGTTAAACACCAAATAAAGAAAGAAAGCAGATTTCCCGACTGCTCTCTCAGAGCTAGTCATGTCATTATTGTTTTGGAGCAGTTTGTTTTTACGTCGGTCATGCAAAGCTAACGGCAAAAATGCAAAGGTGTTTTGTTTTCATTGACCGTTTCTGGCTCCAAAAGCACACTTAAAGCATCAAAAATTTAAAAGGAAATCATTGGCGACTAAAAGGTTTCCCTTTCATTTGGCCAGGGGATTTTTAGCTAGATTCGTAAAATATTTTTACAAATCAGGGGGCGCGCCCCGCGATTTGTAAAATGCTTTACAAATCAGGTAAATGCGCCCGATATTTTCTTGTCATCTCCAAAGTCAAGGGATCTATTAGATTTATATATATTTTTGCGAGTCGCGCTACCCCAAAGTCAAGGGATCTATTGGATTTTTTTTCATTTTTTTTCTTCTTTACTTTATTGTCCCATCGCTGGGAAATTCGGTTTTGTTTTCTTTGTTATACTAAAAATCGTAATATTTTATCTATCGGGCCCAAACCACCCCGACCACCCAGCATATAGGCTCTTAACAACAAATATCATCAATAATAAAAGGCATTACTTTGTGGAATGCGATATTTTGTACATATTTACATAGTTTTCGGTTCGACGTAATTTGTCAAATGTTTTTGCAAAATGTTTTTTTTACAAATCACGGGTTAACATCGTGCGTGCAGAATCATATCAATAAAACAGATACTATCTAAGACGCCAATTTCGAAATGTTTTCTGGTGAATTTGACCTTAAGAAGTCCAAGGAACACTGACCGTACTGCAATTCAGACGCACGTGCAATAATTTATGTAAAAGTGCCTGTAAATATGCTAATTCATTTAAATAACGAAAATAGGACATACAATACAACGGTTTTGTTATGCAAACTCTTCCCCGATTTAGTTCATCGTCATAGTTCTTTGCAGAACTGGCGGACTCACACGTTTGGCACATAATAAAACAAATATACTCTGATCTGTATTAATCCACGTTCGTTTCACTGCTGTCAGGAAACAAAGCGAAAACTAAGACACGATACAAGGAGAGTCTGCCAAGTGAGCCAAAACACAGTGTATACAATTTGAATAACGCCGTTTAAGACACAGTGTTTACGGTATTCCTTGTGTATGGTGACACAATTCCAAGCCCCTCTTGGGGCAATCTGAGACAGTTTTTCCTTGGTGAGGAATATCTCTTTTAATTTTCACACACGGTGACGGGTGTCAACCATTCATAATCAAGGATCCACTTCGTGTTTGCGTCTTGTCATACTTTCGCAGGCTGTACATTAATTCTTCAAAATGAATTGCTAGTGTATACGTTTGTTTTTCTTGTGTCGTTGTTTTTATGGTTGGTGAATTGGTTGGTTGGTAGTTTAGTTGCACTGTTGTTTTGCTAGACGTGCTGCTTTTGAATTGCAGCTGAACAAACTTTCGTCGTCATTGCAACAAGACGATGAACAGACGTCATCGTTCACAACCCCTGAGACCGGCCCTGACACCACGACATACGCTTGTCAGAACGGAGGGACCTTCAACGGCACGAGATGTTGGTGCCCTCTCCCTTATGCTGGAGAGACGTGCCATCGCTTAATGAGGGGTCAGTTGCTTCAATGAATATCAATTCTTTAACCAGTCCATTTTCAAGAATGAGAGAGAGAGAGAGAGAGAGAGAGAGAGCGAGCGAGAGAGCGAGCGAGAGAGCGAGCGAGAGAGCAGAGCAGGGGGGGGGGAGGAGCGAGGCAAACGTTTGTAGGGAGGAATCAAGGGCAGATCGAGAACTAGGAACACCTTTACATATAAGGCTAAACAATCTTAAATGTAAACAAGTCGCGTAAGGCGAAAATACAATATTTAGTCAAGTAGCTGTCGAACTCACAGAATGAAACTGAACGCAATGCCATTTTACTCGTAGCATCGTCAGGCCACCGCTCATGGCAAAGGCAGTGAAATTGACAAGAAGAGCGGGGTAGTAGTTGCGCTAAGAAGGATAGCACGCTTTTCTGTACCTCTCTTTGTTTTAACTTTCTGAGCGTGTTTTTAATCCAAACATATCATATCTATATGTTTTTGGAATCAGGAACCGACAAGGAATAAGATGAAAGTGTCTTTAAATTGATTTGGACAATTTAATTTTGATAATAATTTTTATATATTTAATTTTCAGAGCTTGTTTTTAATCCGAATATAACATATTTATATGTTTTTGGAATCAGCAAATGATGGAGAATAAGATAAACGTAAATTTGGATCGTTTTATAAATTTTTATTTTTTTTTACAATTTTCCGATTTTTAATGACCAAAGTCATTAATTAATTTTTAAGCCACCAAGCTGAAATGCAATACCGAACCCCGGGCTTCGTCGAAGATTACTTGACCAAAATTTCAACCAATTTGGTTGAAAAATGAGGGCGTGACAGTGCCGCCTCAACTTTCACGAAAAGCCGGATATGACGTCATCAAAGACATTTATCAAAAAAATGAAAAAAACGTTCGGGGATTTCATACCCAGGAACTCTCATGTCAAATTTCATAAAGATCGGTCCAGTAGTTTAGTCTGAATCGCTCTACACACACACACACACAGACACACACACACACACACACGCACATACACCACGACCCTCGTTTCGATTCCCCCTCGATGTTAAAATATTTAGTCAAAACTTGACTAAATATAAAAATGTGCAAGGACATCCTACGGACCCAAAACGGCTTTGCTACTTCACTTCTCGTGTGTGTGTGTGTGTGTGTGTGTGTGTGTGTGTGTGTGTGTGTGTGTGTGTGTGTGTGTGTGTGTGTGTGTGTGTGTGTGTGTGTGTGTGTGTGTGTGTGTGTGTGTGTGTGTGTGTGTGTGTGTGTGTGTGTGTGTGTGTGTGTGTGTGTGTGTGTGTGTGTGTGTGTGTGTGTGTGTGTGTGTGTGTGTGTGTGTGTGTGTGTGTGTGTGTGTGTGTGTGTGTGTGTGTGTGTGTGTGTGTGTGTGTGTGTGTGTGTGTGTGTGTGTGTGTGTGTGTGTGTGTGTGTGTGTGTGTGTGTGTGTGTGTGTGTGTGTGTGTGTGTGTGTGTGTGTGTGTGTGTGTGTGTGTGTGTGTGTGTGTGTGTGTGTGTGTGTGTGTGTGTGTGTGTGTGTGTGTGTGTGTGTGTGTGTGTGTGTGTGTGTGTGTGTGTGTGTGTGTGTGTGTGTGTGTGTGTGTGTGTGTGTGTGTGTGTGTGTGTGTGTGTGTGTGTGTGTGTGTGTGTGTGTGTGTGTGTGTGTGTGTGTGTGTGTGTGTGTGTGTGTGTGTGTGTGTGTGTGTGTGTGTGTGTGTGTGTGTGTGTGTGTGTGTGTGTGTGTGTGTGTGTGTGTGTGTGTGTGTGTGTGTGTGTGTGTGTGTGTGTGTGTGTGTGTGTGTGTGTGTGTGTGTGTGTGTGTGTGTGTGTGTGTGTGTGTGTGTGTGTGTGTGTGTGTGTGTGTGTGTGTGTGTGTGTGTGTGTGTGTGTGTGTGTGTGTGTGTGTGTGTGTGTGTGTGTGTGTGTGTGTGTGTGTGTGTGTGTGTGTGTGTGTGTGTGTGTGTGTGTGTGTGTGTGTGTGTGTGTGTGTGTGTGTGTGTGTGTGTGTGTGTGTGTGTGTGTGTGTGTGTGTGTGTGTGTGTGTGTGTGTGTGTGTGTGTGTGTGTGTGTGTGTGTGTGTGTGTGTGTGTGTGTGTGTGTGTGTGTGTGTGTGTGTGTGTGTGTGTGTGTGTGTGTGTGTGTGTGTGTGTGTGTGTGTGTGTGTGTGTGTGTGTGTGTGTGTGTGTGTGTGTGTGTGTGTGTGTGTGTGTGTGTGTGTGTGTGTGTGTGTGTGTGTGTGTGTGTGTGTGTGTGTGTGTGTGTGTGTGTGTGTGTGTGTGTGTGTGTGTGTGTGTGTGTGTGTGTGTGTGTGTGTGTGTGTGTGTGTGTGTGTGTGTGTGTGTGTGTGTGTGTGTGTGTGTGTGTGTGTGTGTGTGTGTGTGTGTGTGTGTGTGTGTGTGTGTGTGTGTGTGTGTGTGTGTGTGTGTGTGTGTGTGTGTGTGTGTGTGTGTGTGTGTGTGTGTGTGTGTGTGTGTGTGTGTGTGTGTGTGTGTGTGTGTGTGTGTGTGTGTGTGTGTGTGTGTGTGCGTGTTTTTCTTCGTACGTGCCTGTATGTGTGTGTGTGTGTGCATTTCTGTGCGTGCGTGTCTGTGTGGGGATCAGCTCGTTACTCCCCCGGCTCGTTACTCCCCCTTAGGGTTAGGGTTAGGGTTAGTAATAGGGTTAGTAACGAGCCTGGGGAGTACCGAGCCGGGGGAGTAACGATACGGGGAAGTAACGAGATGCTCCCGTCTGTGTGTATGGTTTTGTGCGTGTGTGTTTGTGCGAGTGTGTACAAAGGCAGTAATGTGTGAATGTTGTTGCTTCGTTTAGCTTTCTTCTGTGAGTAACTGTCTTATTCAATTGCTCAGACTGCAGCGAAGCAGCTGTAGAACAGGGCTACCGTCAGACGATGCCAGGGCAAGATGGAGTCTACGACATTCAACCTGTCAATTCAGCCCACAGTTTCAAGGTGTGTACCACAATGTAACATATAATTATCCCTTGTGTTGAACGACATGTACACTGCAAACCTAATAATAGCGGGTATGATAACTCACACTATTTTTATGACGGACATCTTTTGGTGTTGCACTTCGACGCTCAGACTCAAGTATCCCCCGAAAGCGGCGTATGGCTGCGTGAATGGCGGGGTAAAAACGGTCATAAACGTAAAACCCCACTCGTTAAAAAACATGAGTGAACGTAGGAGTTTCAGCCCATGATAAAGGATGAAGAAGTCTTAATTATATTTGCCAAATTGGTAAATTTGACAGCATTTTTTTCTCCTAGATATTTGATAATTCTGACAGTTTGGGTTTCTTTCTTTTTGATTATGATATCTAAATGTGTGCGCAGGGGTACGTTTGCATGCGCGCGTTCATGTGTGCGGATGCATGCGTGCGTGCGTGTGTGTTTGCGTGCGTGTGTGAGAGAGAGAGATGATGGAACTTTATTTTTCAAGGATAGAGGTTTAAGGCGACGCCTTTTCTTACAACCGGTCCTTACTTCTAATACAAATGTCTAATAAATGATAAACAAGTAAAGCAACATGACAAATAAACAAAGTAAACGAACGAACCAGCAAACAATCGACAAGTAAGCAAACAAGCAAATAAACATAAACAACAAAATGACAAAGTAAGCAACATACAAATCGAAAGCGAAACATGCAACATGTTAATTGAGGTCACACATGTAAAGTGATCGACGGTAAAATTCACACGATACCAACGTTTACACAAATGCTAATAATGATTATATGGTGTAAATGATGATGATGAAGATGTTGATGATGATGATGATCAAGTGATGATGATGATGATAATGATGATAATGATGATGATGATGATGATGTTGATGGAAAATCGCAACATAAATTCCACATAATACATATAATAAAGAACATATTTGTGTAATTCATAAAGCTTTGCCAATTGTTGACAGCTACTTGCACGTGATTAAGACTAGTATAGCCATCTAGGTAGACATAAATTAAAATGATTATGCAGAGCTTGTTTAAAACTCTTTAGTGAGGTTAATGATTTTATTACAGGCGGAATGAAGAGAGAGAGAGAGAGAGAGAGAGAGAGAGAGAGAGAGAGAGAGAGAGAGAGAGAGAGAGAGAGAGAGAGAGAGAGAGAGAGAGAGAGAGAGAGAGAGAGAGAGAGAGAGACTACAATCACTCCGTTCTTCATTCACTGTCGCAGGTGAAATGTCACTTTAATCAAGAGGGTGTAACCAACGCCATGCTTCGAAAAATAGAACTTGGAAGCTGGGCTGACTACCGATGGGCAGACGCCAAGAACGGCTTCGGGTCGCCAGACTCTGAGCCAGAGAACTTCTTCATTGGCCTGGAAAACCTACACACGCTTACAAGCCAGGGCGACTACTACCTCAACGTCTTTTTCAAATACAACAGCTGGAATTCCGAAGCTAAAGCTTTCATGAAGAATTTCACCATTGGGTCTGAGGCGTCCGACTACCAGCTGAACTTCAGAGATTTCTGGAATGAGTATGGAGCAGACAACCCGTTCTACAATTCTCCGGACCCTAAGCCGTTCAGCACCTCTGATCACTGCTACCCCTCTGACTGTGGGGCTGTGGGTGGATGGTTTGGGCCATCCGGTCAAGGCTTTCACCTGCTGTCGGCTGCCCCCTCGTGGTCTGTGGATGGAGACGGGAAGAGCTTAGACCTGATTCAGTTCAGCTTAATGCGTTTATCTGATTATCATGCCGAATAAAAGAAATATTCCGCACGCCTGCACCACTATAGCGTATTACCACTCCGTATCCTAAATGGGCTCTTGCACCGAGGACAGAAACAGAAACAAGTCGCGTAAGGCGAAAATACAATATTTAGTCAAGTAGCTGTCGAACTCACAGAATGAAACTGAACGCAACGCAACGCAGCAAGACCGTATACTCGTAGCATCGTCACTCCACCGCCCGTGGCAAAGGCAGTGCACGTGGAATTGACAAGAAGAGCGGGGTATTCGTTGCGCTGAGAAGGATAGCACGCTTTTCTGTACCTCTCTTCGTTTTAACTTTCTGAGCGTGTTTTTAATGCAAACATATCATATCTATATATTTTTGGAATCAGGAACCGACAAGGAATAAGATGAAAGTGTTTTTAAATTGATTTCGAAAAAAAAAATTTGATAATAATTTTTATATATTTAATTTTCAGAGCTTGTTTTTAATCCGAATATAACATATTTATATGTTTTTGGAATCAGCAAATGATGGAGAATAAGATAAACGTAAATTTGGATCGTTTTATAAATTTTTATTTTTTTTTACAATTTTCAGATTTTTAATGACCAAAGTCATTAATTAATTTTTAAGCCACCAAGCTGAAATGCAATACCGAACCCCGGGCTTCGTCGAAGAGTACTTGACCAAAATTTCAACCAATTTGGTTGAAAAATGAGGGCGTGACAGTGCCGCCTCAACTTTCACGAAAAGCCGGATATGACGTCATCAAAGACATTTATCAAAAAAATGAAAAAAACGTTCGGGGATTTCATACCCAGGAACTCTCATGTCAAATTTCATAAAGATCGGTCCAGTAGTTTAGTCTGAATCGCTCTACACACACACACACACACACAGACAGACGCACATACACCACGACCCTCGTTTCGATTCCCCCTCGATGTTAAAATATTTAGTCAAAACTTGACTAAATATAAAAAGAAAAAGCAAAGCATAGCCTGCACCAAACCAATGGAAACGAGACTAAGTGCCAACACATTTGGAATACCGGCCCCCGTGGTGTGGCTGCGGCCCGGGATGTCGTGGGTTCGAATCCCATCAGAGCCATTTGTTTTTTTCGGGCTGTGGCGGCTATTACCCATAAAAATGCTATGGTCCCGATGGGAAGGATGTGACTGTGAGGGTGTCCAGAGCGTGCTTTCCTGGCCAACGCGCTGGTTGAAGCCAGTACGCACAGAGTGCTGCCCTGTCGCATAGTCTCAAACCGTAATGGAAACCAATGGCATCATCATTCTAATCATTCTCATGTTATTTATCACCCAAAAATAAAAACTGTCTCTTGTCGCCCTTCATGTCGTGTCGAGCACTGTGCGTATTTTTCTTGAGTGTGAGCTCCCTCACCCGCGCCTGTGTATCTATGGACCATAACACATAGCTTGCTGCTTGATAGCTTGTGTTCCTTACAACACATTCTGCTTCGGTCTCGCGCAGCTTTGTCCAGATCTCCGACTTAACACAATGAACGCTTTCATCTGTACCACAAGGACATGATAACTACAAAGGCTCAACCACCATTACAATCAGTCGACACGCGGTGATACATATGCCCTTTGACCTTTTCTTTGGGGTATCCCGTACTTAAATACGGGATAAAATGACATCAAACAGGGTCTCCCAAAATTGAGGTAACCTCAAAGTAAAGGACACCAGTTGTTCCAATATCAACATCTCATTCAGCATCTAGATCTCACCAAAGACGTCCGCCATGCGAGAACAACTTTTGAATATTTCTAAAACAAACAAACACTTAAAATGCCTTGGTCGATCAGGTACACACTTTTTTACATTTAGTCAAGTTTTGACTAAATGTTTTAACATAGAGGGGGGAATCGAGACGAGGGTCGTGGTGTATGTGTGTCTGTCTGTCTGTCTGTCTGTCTGTCTGTCTGTCTGTCTGTGTGTGTAGAGCGATTCAGACTAAACTACTAGACCGAACTTTATGAAATTTGACATGAGAGTTCCTGGGTATGATATCCTCAGACGTTTTTTTCATTTTTTTGATAAATGTCTTTGATGACGTCATATCCGGCTTTTCGTGAAAGTTGAGGCGGCACTGTCACGCTCTCATTTTTCAACCAAATTGGTTGAAATTTTGGTCAAGTAATCTCCGACGAAGCCCGGACTTCGGTATTGCATTTCAGCTTGGTGGCTTAAAAATTAATTAATGACTTTGGTCATTAAAAATCTGAAAATTGTAAAAAAAAAATTAAAAAATTTTTATAAAACGATCCAAATTTACGTTCATCTTATTCTCCATCATTTTCTGATTCCAAAAACATATGAATATGTTATATTTGGATTAAAAACAAGCTCTGAAAATTAAAAATATAAAAATTATGATCAAAATTAAATTTTCGAAATCAATTTAAAAACACTTTCATCTTATTCCTTGTCGGTTCCTGATTCCAAAAAACATATAGATATGATATGTTTGGATTGAAAACACGCTCAGAAAGTTAAAACGAAGAGAGGTACAGAAAAGCGTGCTATCCTTCTCAGCGCAACTACTACCCCACTCTTCTTGTCAATTTCACTGCCTTTGCCATGAGCGGTGGACTGACGATGCTACGAGTATACGGTCTTGCTGCGTTGCATTGCGTTCAGTTTCATTCTGTGAGTTCGACAGCTACTTGACTAAATGTTGTATTTTCGCCTTACGCGACTTGTTTACATTTAGTCAAGGGGGAATCGAGACGAGGGTCGTGGTGTATGTGTGTGTGTGTCTGTGTGTGTGTGTGTAGAGCGATTCAGACTAAACTACTGGACCGATCTTTATGAATTTGAAATGAGAGTTCCTGGGAATGATATCCCCGGACATTTTTTTTATTTTTTCGATAAATGTCTTTTATGACGTCATATCCGGCCTTTTGTAAAAGTTGAGGCGGCACTGTCACACTCTTATTTTTCAATCAAATTGATTGAAATTTTGGCAAAGCAATCTTCGACGAAGGCCGGACTTTGGTATTGCATTTCAGTTTGTTTTTTTTAAACGATCCAAAAACAATTTCATCTTATTCTTCGTCCTTTTCTGATTCCAAAAACATATACATATGTTATATTTGGATAACAAACAAGCTCTGAAAATTAAAAATATGAAAATTATGATTAAAAGTAATTGTCCGAAATCGATTTAGAACCAATTTCATCTTATTCCTTGTCGGTCCCTGATTCCAAAAACATATAGATATGATATGTTTGGATTAAACACAATCTCAGTACGCTAAAAAGAATAGAGATACAGAAAAGCGTATTATCCTACTCAGCGCCATCCTGACCTCAGGTCAAAATGAGTTCGGCTCATTCTCTCCCTGACAGGATGCCTTGAGTTTCCTTGTCTGGCAAGGAAACCGATTTTTGTACATATTTAGAGCTTTTTGTAATGTGTTAAGGATGTAAGGAGATTCGCGATCGTCGATAATGATTTTTCATGGTGTTTTGTAATTTTTAAATTACAGAGGAATTTTTATTTTAGACAGTTTCAAGCGAGCTATTTTTCGCGGATGTATTTACTGTGCAAACTCTAAATATGGCATAAGTGTCACTTGATAATCAACCGTTTGGTTTTGGCCCTCGCTGGAGCAGACGATTTTTTTTTTACAGTGATGCAACCATATATTACGGTCTCC
Organism: Littorina saxatilis; assembly: GCF_037325665.1. NCBI lineage: Eukaryota > Metazoa > Mollusca > Gastropoda > Littorinimorpha > Littorinidae > Littorina > Littorina saxatilis. Next base: position 27,267,371 of record NC_090259.1, read on the forward strand.
TTCCGGCAGCAGTCCCAAAATTTCGACTTATTTTGACCTTAGAACGATGTCTTTATCATAACTGTGAAGAACAGAACGGAGATCACTGTCGAAGTCGGCCAATCTGCAATCATTTTCGTCTCGCGAACACTGCTCGTGAACAACATATGGAAGATCACTCTGTATTCTTCTTTTGACAGATTCGCGTAGGACTTTCGCGTTCGGTCAGAGAGACAACTGGCGATAGCCGAGGAGCGAGGATTATCAGAATGACTCAGCGCGACCATTAACGCACTATTCTGGCTTGTCGATTTCACTGCCTTTGCCACGAGCGGTGGACTGACGAAACGAGTATGCGGTCTTGGTGAAAAAAATGCAGTGCGTTCAGTTTCATTCTGTGAGTTCGACAGCTTGACTAAATGTTGTTATTTCGCCTTGCGCGACTTGTTTGTTTTTCGCTCAACCTGTGACACCAAAACTTCGCGTGTGCCCATTGAAAGATTGCAAACATTGGCACTCGTGGGTATCTTTGAAGAGATTTCGTCGCCTAATGCTTTGTGAGCCTACTCTCCTGTGCTACTATGTCGGCGTTCGCAAGTATCTTTGATTAGATGTTATCGGCTAAATGCTTTATTGCGTACCCAGTTCCCTTTGTTACTGTGCGCTACGTGATGTTCAAACCACATGTACACGCTCCACTGCACAGATAGACGGAGCATTCTTTGTCACGGTAGAATCTAGACTGAGAGCGAGAGGTCCCGGAGTTGTGAATGTTTTGTTGTTGAGCTTAATTAAACGCTTCTTTAGCCCTACCCAAACGTTTGCTTGAATAAGACGCGGTCATGTGTGTTTGTGTGTGTGTGCGTGTGTGTGTGTGTGTGTCTATGTGTACTTGCGTAAGAGTGCGTGCATGTGTGCGTGCGCAAAAAAAGGGTTGTCTAGGGCTGGTCAGCAAATTAATGGAGTCCAACAGAACGCTGTAACCGAGGTTGAAATCTAGACCTAACGCGCGTGACCGGTGTCACGATTTCATCTTTCGCCTGTGTACATATTTCCCCCTCGACATATACTCAAGACTGAAATGTTGTTTCCTGGTAAAATTAAGAAGTGAAATTATTTATGAACGAAAAGCATGTCAGTTTCTTGCACGTGAAGAAAATTGGTGGTAAAATTTAATAGATTTCACCCCCAAAATCGAATTCTTCGAAAACGTGTACTGAGTGGTTACGTCCCTTGAGTAAGAAGGAAAACATTTTAGGATGAATCAAATTTCTAAGTTAAATAAAACAAATTGGTTGCACAAATTTGGCCCCATGAATGTAAGGTACACAAGGTCGCTCATCAGTACTATCGAAGGTTTTTTGTTTTGTTTAGTGTAGAGTTTATACTAGATCAACGAGGCCGAGAAGCAAAATATCAACACGGCGAAAGATGAAAACGTCACACCGGACGTTCCAATTTATCATATGGTCTGACTGGATTATTTGGACATCAAAAGACGTAGGTCAAACGAGGGCCTTGTCAACGATTATCCATATGCATACTTCTCGATCGTCTCTCAATAAATGCTTATGTTGCGTCACACCCTTCCGAGCAAACCTATTGTAATCGTTCTCGCTTGCCCCTGGTATCAAAAAGGCTCAGTTTCAGCGTACCCGCAACGTTAAACGCAGAAATGCATAAGTGATGATTAACTGCACTGAGAACAAAACTTTCAGAGAAAACATGTTGTAACTCACCACACGTAAAAGGAAAGGTGAGCAAACAAACTCGTAGAAAGGCCAAACGAACATATGATTTTTACACACACAAAAACTCTCAAAATTCCTTTGAAGCACTTATGCAATCTTTTCTTTTCACTACGGTGGGCAGTTTACAATCTACAAACTACAGATTCTTTTAATTATGACAGACAACACGCCCAAAGCTGTACCATTTAATAATTCACCAGTAGCGGACGAATTATATTACTATTTGATTCGTTTCTAGACAATGTCCATATTTCCATTCAAAGATTTGCTCCACGATTACCAATACAGTCCACCTCTGCACACTTTCGGAACTGTCTTCCTTGTTTTTGCTGAATTATCTGCAAAGAGGTACCGGTTATGTATTTATTCGGCATGCAACCCTGTGGTCGTTTTCTTTAAAGACAAAACCAAACACACACACGTACGCACTCACACACACCGCCCACACACAAACACGCATTCCCACACCCACCCACCCACACACAGACACACTATAGTTTCATTATTTGTTCCGTCTCTGTTTGTTTGGTTGTTGTTGTTGTGCTGTTGTTGTTGAAGCTGTTTGTGTTCTTGTTTGCTTGTTCGTATCTTAGTGTGTGTGTGTGTGTGTGTGTGTGTGTGTGTGTGTGTGTGTGTGTGTGTGTGTGTGTGTGTGTGCGTGCGTGTGTGATATATATGTGGGTGTGTGTGTGCGGTTGTGTTTTGTTTACTCTTAAAGGTGGTCGTCTACATGTGTGCTTTTTTTCAATAATCTTATGGTTAGATTTCGCTAAAAAGTTATGTCAGATGATGAATGAACCATGGGGAAAAAAGTTATAGAAAAAAAATATATGTAAAAAAAGATTTTATTTTTGGGTAGCGTGACTCACGCTTCCAATATTTTGTTTTCTGTTTGCTGAGAACATGTGCTTTGCCTAAAAATACTGACCAATCAAATTCATGTCACTATGCTTATAGCCACGCCCAAACAAGTGCAGCAACAGTTTGACACTGGAGCGCTGTCCACGCTTTTTTTTAAACGCACGAAATGCACGGGATTTGAGAGGAGTTTTGCGCTTGGCATTTTCCAAATAAGGATATCCTACTATGAGTACTACGCTGGAATACTACAATGAATTTTCAAACGGCTACACTGGCTTCGTCTTTCCTAATCGAAAGGGGGTGTATTGTTGATAATTGTAGATAATAGAGTCTGCATTTTAATGGTCAAATGGCGATTTCGGTATAAAAATGTAGACAAGGACCTTTAAAATGTGCTCACAATTCAAGAAAATAGGTACTACGCTCAAATGCTTCGCGGAGACGAGCGTGACCCGTCTCGGTCTTCGGCTAGCCAAGCCTTACTACTTGTAGTCTCGGTGTTGACCGTTTTTTTGATGTTGGTCTTTTAATTTCAGGCCGACATATTTACTATAATGTTTTAATATCGCTTCACGCGACCTGTTTTGTTATAAGAGAAATAATTGTTCTCGACTGGAGCATATAAACCGAAAGAGGAACATGATATGCGGGAACAATATTCGCAGATCAAATTCTTATCTCGACAGCTTAAAACCATTAAGACGAAGTTTCGAAGGAAAAACGAAGCAGGAACTTAAATTACACTGAGGGATACTTGTCCAAGTAAGTGAACAAAGAAAAGGCTGATTGAACATTCAATATTCAGAAGACAATCACGACAGTGTAAATAGAGGCAACAGAAATTGGAGCAGCCCATCTCTCACCACTTTACCTCCTCTTAACGTGATCTGATCAAAAATTCAAAACATACACAAGACAATCACGACATTGTTGGGAAATGTACAGCGTATATACATATAAAGACAAAGACAAATTGGTCCAGCCCAGCCCAGCCCCCCCCCCCCCCCCCCCCACATCCACCGCCGCCATGTCCCGACCTCTCGAACAATCAAAACTAAAAAGGTTTTCTCTTCTGTCTCTTCGATGAATTGATCTTTGTTCGACTATTTTGCTTTCTATTCTTCTTCTTCGATCATGGGCTGAAACTCCCACGTACACTCGTGTCTTTAGCACGCGTGGGTTTTTACGTCCTTGACCGTTTTTTGCCTGCCATACGCCGCTTTCGGAGGATGCATGCTGGGTATTTTCGTGTTTCAATAACCCACCGAACTCTGACATGGTTTAAGGATCTTTTCCGTACATACTTGGCCTTGTGCATGCGTGTATACACAAAGGGGGATAAGGCACTAGGAGGTCTGCACATAAGTTGACCTGGGAGATGGGAAAAATCTCCACCCTTAGCCCACCAGGGACCGGGATTCGAATCCGCGACCTTCCGCATAGTAGGCCGATGTCTTATCCACTAGGCCACTGCACCCGTCGTCCCACAATCAAAACTAAAGGTTTACTTTCGTGCCTCTTTGATGAATTGATCATTGTTCGACGATGTTATTTTCGATTGACAGTAACTTGAGTAAGACGTCAGTTCGTTCGGGTCAATTGTGCCAACCATATAAGCTGAAGAAACGGAACGTTTCCCACAGGCGAAAACATATAGATAGAGCCACACAAATCTCACTTTAATGCTGGTAGATACATCAAGAAAGGCGCGCAGAAAAGGCCAACATTGTTTATTCAATCAATCGGGGGAAATTGAGTTTCGCCACAACAGTTATTATTTTGCAGTTGCATCCATAGAACTCCAGTTGTTGGTTTGTCCAATCTTCTGTTCTTGTGAGATTCGTCTATCACACCGGAGACTGAAAACCTCTTTACAACATACGGTCGCACGTGAATTCTACGGATAACGTGTATGTGCAGATCTGAGGCTTTCTGTTTAATTACTTCCTGAAATTGCTCGCGCCCGCGTGACGACCAAAGGACAGAAAAAGAAAAGAAGAGACGCGAACAATTTCTGACACAATTTGTTGAATACAGTGTTTTGGTGAGTATGACGCTATGTATGAGTATGAGGTTAGGTGGTGGCATTATTTTCATGATGAAGAAGACTGGGTGAATTTGACTAAATAAGTAAAAGATCCTTTTGCTTCCTGCAATCTTCAAAGAAACAATATCCAAAGCTAAGACCTCCCTTCATTACCGCGTGTGTCTGTTGTGTATCTTAATTGTTCGTCGACTTAAAAGACTGATAGGTGGAAGTTCTAGGGAATGATAGTCTTTTGTCTATAAATCTCCATCGACTGACATTTTGTTTTGTTTTTTTTACTAAAGAAAAATGTAATAATGTTCTTTAAAAAAAACAAACACAGACACTGCTCATTACTATAACTCACTGATTACCAAAATGGGTCCATGAAGAATACATTCCACAAGAGGATGCTCGGAAATAGCTCTGGTGGTTTTTTTATGGGCTGTGCAAGAGTTGCCGCCCGTAAAACAAAGAGGCAAATATTGAGACTGATAAATTGTGTCAAGTGAGCAGAATCATCACGGTGAAAACGTAGCTCCGATGTGGATTTTCTGCAGCGTCCGCTGTCAATACGACACATTTTTCTTCCCAAAATATGCACATCGGAGCTCACGATCTCTGCAGCCACGATTGCTGGGCTGGTGACTGAACGGTCGCTATATTTGGAGCAAACACGTAACGACTTTAAAAATGCCTTTCATCAAGTCCAAACGTTCACGTGTACCGGTTTATCATTTCACAACGAAATAAAAAGAAACGTCGCCAACAATTCGAACGACAGGATTATCGTTAAAAAGTACCTATATAATGACAATATCTATTCCGTTTGCTGAATCGTTCTGCGGATTCGTGTAGGACTATCGTATCTTGTTCACGTCGGAGTTCATGAATTAAACGTGCATAATAACATTAGGTAAACAATCGGTGATGTGGGTTCGCTTTTTTGAGAAGAGAATAAAAGTTCAATATTTATTTCAGCACTCATAACAGTGCACGCAGATGACAGTATTTGATTCCTGACAAACTTTGCGTTCAATGATATCAAAACAACAATACACCTTATGGGATAATGTATGTGTGCAGAAACAATCCTTTTTTTGAAAGCGTCAAAGAAAACAACCACCAGTGCCATCTTCTTGGCGCTTTATCACTTGGTCTGAAGATGCGAAACTATTGAAGTATTCATTAAATATACACGTTTCTCTTTGATGATATTGAAAGCAAACCTCGAATCAAAAAGTGAAAAGTACAGCTTTAGAAAATGAAGCAGTGTCACACACACACACACACACACACACACACACACACACACACACACACACACACACACACACACACACACACAAAACATCTATCTGCCTTTTGAATAAACTCCAAAGCCCCAACCCTCACACCAATCCCTTCCTCCGTCACTCCAAAACGACCTGGGTTCAACGGGCGGTAAAAGTCTCAAAGCAGCGGCATCGAATGGGGTTTAATTACTTCGGCAGACAACCATTCATTCTGATTCTACCTTTCAAGTTGTTGAAATCGAAATTGCTGGAATTTATTCTATCTTTTTTCAAGGCAACTGGACGAGAAATCATACAGGGTGTCCCAGAATACTTGCAACCCAAATACATACAAATAGTTTATTACACAGGCCAGCAACTCCAAAAAATATTACATTTCCTGGAAGCTGAGATGATGACAATTAGAAAACTGAAGATTTGAGGTCTCTTACTTGCAGGATACATTTTTCAGAGCACATGTTGCAAATGACCGCCGTTTCGCTGCAGACACACTTGAAGCCGACGAGCAAAGTTGTCAATCACCTTGACACACTCTTCCTTCCTGATGGCACGAATGTTCTGGGTGATGGCCACTTTCAGTTCAGCAATGGATTGAGGAGGATTCTCATACACGTGGTCCTTCAAGAACCCCCAGAGATAAAAATCTGGAGGGTTCAGATCAGGTGAATACGGAGACCACTCAGGTTCGCGGCGCCTGCTGATCAGCCGATCAGGGAATCTGTGGTCCAGCCACTACAGTCAGCTTCCTGCCAGATTTGGGTGTCTCTGCCTTCTTGTTGATGTTGTTGACTGATCCTGTGGCTTTAAATTTGTGAACCCAACGACAATTTGGCTTTTCTGGGGATAATTGTTGAAGTGGAACTTCCTGCGATATTTGGCTTGCACCGTTTTGAATGATTTTGTCTCCAAATAAGTAGTGACGCAAAATACTGCTTTCTTTTTTGTCCAAGGCATTTTAAATTTGTCTGATTGCTAATTATTCGTTGTTATGGTCTCCTCTTTGCAAATCAAAAAAATAAGAAAAATAACATTAATATTGGCAGAGTTATTAGCACTAACATGGGTTGCAAGTATTCTGGGACACCCTGTATGATGCCCCGCTGGTGATTCTTTGGCACATTTTTATTCTTCAGTGAAAAAACGTGCGAGATGCAAACAGCGACATAGTTAAACCTACAGGAAAACCCTACTTGGTCACAGGTTAGTATATTCAGAACGCGTAAAAAAAAAAAGGGTTTTTTTTATTTTTTTTATACTCTATTGGGTTTTAACCATGTTTTACTTCTTCTTTATGAATGCATCAAGGAGTTTTAAACTTATGGCTGTTCATAATTGGTATGATAGCAAGGTATGTTACAAAGCCTGGCCCGATTTTCGAGAAAAGGAATGTACCTTTAAATTTCGTGTATTCTATATATATATATTCATTATTAACAATATCTGTTATTGTTCAGAAGTAAACGTAAAATCAGATATAAACCTTTGCTCAATGTATTCTCTGAAACTTTGGATTTTGTCAATGTCTGTATTCTTATATATCCAGAGATCGAATCATTTGAACATTGTCAACCGTTCAAAGAAAAACCTTTAGTATCAGAAAGAAGAAGAATAAAACAAGTCGCGAAAGGCAAAAATACAACATTTAGTCAAGTAGCTGTCGAACTCACAGAATGAAACTGAACGCAATGCAACGCAGCAAGACCGTATACTCGTAGCATCGTCAGTCCACCGCTCATGGCAAAAGGCAGTGAAATTGACAAGAAGAGCGGGGTAGTAGTTGCGCTGAGAAGGATAGCACGCTTTTCTGTACCTCTCTTCGTTTTAACTTTCTGAGCGTGTTTTCAATCCAAACATATCATATCTATATGTTTTTGGAATCAGGAACCGACAAGGAATAAGATGAAAGTGTTTTTAAATTGATTTCGAAAATTTAATTTTGATCATAATTTTTATATTTTTAATTTTCAGAGCTTGTTTTTAATCCAAATATAACATATTTATATGTTTTTGGAATCAGAAAATGATGGAGAATAAGATGAACGTAAATTTGGATCGTTTTATAAAAAAAATAATTTTTTTTACAATTTTCAGATTTTTAATGACCAAAGTCATTAATTAATGTTTAAGCCACCAAGCTGAAATGCAATACCGAAGTCCGGGCTTCGTCGGAGATTACTTGACCAAAATTTCAACCAATCTGGTTGAAAAATGATAGCGTGACAGTGCCGCCTCAACTTTCACGAAAAGCCGGATATGACGTCATCAAAGACATTTATCAAAAAAATGAAAAAAACGTCTGAGGATATCATACCCAGGAACTCTCATGTCAAATTTCATAAAGATCGGTCCAGTAGTTTAGTCTGAATCGCTCTACACACACACACAGACAGACAGACACACATACACCACGACCCTCGTCTCGATTCCCCCCTCTATGTTAAAACATTTAGTCAAAACTTGACTAAATGTAAAAAGAAAAAAGTCATTATATTTTAATTTAAAATTCTAGTGGAAAACAATCACTGTTTAAAAATGTTATCAGCAACAGAATAGCTCTGTCTTCGTATTACAACCACGCAGTAGACAGGCTTGGACGAGTCAAGGTTAAATGTGATGGTGGTGTGAAACGCGATCAAGGTAACAACATGCAAACAAAATCAGATGGAAGTTTTGTCTACGACCTGCGACATCATACCGAAACATTGCTCAAATCAAATAAGCCCAACGGTGCGCTCCTTACTTCTAACCTTTTTTAATCGTGTACCAGTGCTCACCTTCTTAATGATCAACATAACTACATCCTTTACCTTTGGTATAGGGTCCTATTGACTAGTTCTTGGACACATAATCGGAGGTACCATGCAGGGATGCGAAAATACACTTGCCAATTTCGCGGAGCGATTGAAAGTCGCAGATCAATTGCCAAGCCGGCAAGTGGCAAGTTTGTGAATTTCTAAAGTAGAAGTTTCCAGTTTTTATCTGTACAGTTGTTCTATTCAATATTTTTCCAAGATATATCTCTGTTGCCAACAAATTCTTTTGTTTGCCGATTCATTGAGTTGGTTTTACTACAAGTTTGTGAAATGGCGTGTTAAAAAAAGGCTACCTTTCTCAGAGGAAAACATCAAAAATATTTTGGGCTAGTGAAAATGTCTGTGGCCTAGTAAATTTAAGAAGTTATTTCCTCGTCAGGCTAGTTGAAATTTGTGAACTTAGGCATCCCTATGAAACAACAACAGTCATGGCAACCGTACTTCTTCTACCGCTGCTGGTGCTGGCATTTTCCCTGTTGAAGATTTGTTTTTCTTCTGCTCAAAAACTGGCTTATTTGTTTTGAGCAATATTTGGGTATGACATCAAAGGTCCCAGACCACATTTTCAATCTTGAAAATTGACATTTCAACCTTTTAACCATCTCTAACGTCTCTATAGATCTTTGAAAACATAGTCTCGGGTACCAGCAGCCGTAGTTCTACAGCTCTTGGTGCCCGCGTTCTCCCTGTTATGATGTCACATATTTAATAATTTAAAGCCTACACCTATGGTGACGGAAGCTCCCTATTAACTAGTTCTTTGACACCTGACCTCAGGTACAAGCAACAGTCATGAGAGCCGCATTTCTACTGCTGTTGGTGCCGGCCTTCTTGCTGTTGCTAAGCAACACTGCCAGAGGCGAGGTGGACTCTGCTGGCTCTATCCCGACACAGTCTCAGACGCGCTATCTTGGCTGCCCTGGTGTTCCAGCTACAGTCAACGGCAATTCTGACATGGACGTCAAAACTGTGACGAAGTCTTCCCTGGAGTGTAGCATCCTGTGTTCCCTGAGGAAGCAGTGCTGGGGCGTTACTGTGTGTGCAAGCTACGGGGAAGGTAAAGACGGCGTGGTGTGCGAGATGTGGGTCAGTGGAGTTCCTTTCACACAATGTCCTCAGGGCTCCGGATACATCGGAACTGATTGTCGCTTTTTACTAAAGGTTGGTGTTAATTAATAATTGTCTGTCTTTCTTTCTTTCTTTCTTTCTTTTTTCTTTTTTTTCTCAAGAAATACACAAGAACAAACGTTGTTATGCTTTGTTGCGCATTAGCTATCAGGTCAGTATAGATTGCCTATCAAAATATGCATTGTATCACCCCCAGCGGCACACCCAATGCAACAGTATTCCTACCTAAGAATATCCGAAATGTCTTCAGGTTTATCCCATGACCTGCCTCTTTGTCTCTGTTAGCTGAGGAGGTGATTATTCTGAATATTCCATCACAACCATATGGATATCCCATCACAACCGAGTTTCGATCTCAACTGTCATTGGTCATTGTCTTTGATTTCAGAGTACAATTGAATAATTTATAGAGTAATTTATAGAGGTCATCTGCATATTCAGAGTTTACAGATGGACTACTTTTTTTCAACATACGACTGAAATATTTTGTGGTGTCAAAGTCAATATCATGTATAGGGACAGGCCTACATGTGTCAATATTGAGAAAATAAAGAATACTTCATACGATACGCACATTCTGCATGGATTTAAAGAGCGGAGTCGAGATATTTCGCTGGCTGAAGCGACTGCATGGTCAAAGGCATGTTCAACGAGTATCGCGAGTGGGATCAAGGGACGATACTCCCTAATTTTTACACAGACAGCCATCTACACAGAACCGTGAGAGAGAGAGAGAGAGAGAGAGAGAGAGAGAGAGAGAGAGAGAGAGAGAGAGAGAGAGAGAGTGACTGACTGACTGACTATTAGGGTTTAACGTCCTCTTAGACCAACTGGTCTATATTGGGACAGGTATTGGTAGTACGCTGAAGATATGGTGTGATACTTTGATTCGAACAAGCCCTCTGTGGCTGTCTTTTTCGACACACCAGCATTGGGTTTGTCTCGTCAAAGTATCGAAATACGATCATGACAATCAGAGACGAGAGATGATGCATGCGTGTCTTCGTGTTTTCCAAGCCCTGAGACTTTCGCTGTGAACGTGGGATCTTTTTCGTGCGCATGTGTGCACACGGGGGTGTTCGGACACCGAAGAGAGTCTGCACAAAGTTGACTCCGAGAAATAAATCTCTCGCCGAACGTGGGGATCGAACCCACGCTGATAGCGACCAACTGGCTACAAAGCCAGCGTGCTACCAACTGAGCTACGTCCCCGCCCGAGAGAGAGAGAGAGAGAGAGAGAGAGAGAGAGAGAGAGAGAGAGAGAGAGAGAGAGAGAGAGAGAGAGAGAGAGAGAGAGAGAGAGCAATCAAAACACAACCCAGTCACCTGGTAGTTCGAAAACTCAATCTGAAACTGACATCGATTGTCGAAGGCATGCCTGCGGTGCATAACTCTGGAAAAGTTGTCGTAGCTGGGAACCCGTTGAGATCCATTCCAACGCCAAACAAATTATCAGAAGACTCACCATGAAGTCAAATCAAACGTTAGGTTTTCTCATTTGGTTATTTGCTTTGGCTTTAAGTGTATTGCTTCGATTGATAGCTGAATCTGCTTGCAACCGTGCTGTTCAAGACTGTTCGAACTGTCGTCTGCTAGACGGGCTTGTGTGAATCCGAGTCGAGTCAACTGCGGGGTTCAGCGACAAATGAGGGAGTGGCACCAAAATGAAAAGAAGAAGACGAAAAGAAGTTGGAGATACAGTTAAGATATATGGGGAAGAGAAGAGGATGTTCAAACTCAAGACCGGGACAAAGTAGAAAGCGATGTACCGCGACCGACTCTCAGTGCCGACATTCAACTTCCAAGCTTTATTGCTTAACGTCTACAACAGGCGAAGTATTGAAGCTTTGGCTCACCTAAACCCGACGACTGAATATGTAAGTGATCCACGTGTGAAAACCAAAACAGAACAGCGCGATGACAGCCAACATTTCTATCCCCGACTGACAAACAGTAACACTGCATGCGAACTGACTTGGGTCAACGATCAAACCAGCACGGCCCGAACTGAATTTGTCGCGCTGCCATTATCGTGCGCAATTCTGGTAAAAATATAAACCCGGTATGCCGAATTGAGTATAACGAAAGCCAATGTCAAATATACACAGGGATATTTTAAAATGACTTTCAAAATGTAAAAGCAGATAGCAGACCTTTTTATAAGCAATATGAATGACTGAATGTCCACATACAAGTCGAATGACGCCGTCCACTATGCTGACAAATGGGAACTAGCTTTGCGCATGAATTCATTGACATGAATTTCGACTGCGGAGGCTTTTGGCAAGCTGAAAACAGGCACGGGCAGGTTTTAGTGGAAAAAGTAAGTGTTTTTAATGAAAACGTCGGAGTAATGGGATAAATAGCTTTAACACCTCGTCCTGAATATCTTGCATATTTTCCCTCGGGTCGATTTTCATGTAAATCGACCCTCGGGAAAATATGCAAGATAATTAGAACTCGGAGTGTGTAACCTATATAAACAATGGAGTCCGGGTACAACGAATCTCAAGAGAGATACATTTTAGTTCGTTATATCAGTAATTCGCTGTAGAGTTTTCAACCCTAAACGGCCTCAAGACAAGTTTTCCCACTCACCTTCAAATGATCGTCCCATCGATCTTTTCTTGGAGAGTACAATCTCTGCATGTTTTCAACAGCTTCATAATATAATCCATAGAGAGGCATAGTTCAAATGTTCACTTTACTATAATTTTAGAAATAAAATTTAAAAAGTCGTGTAAAAGCATGTACCGTATTTTCCGGGTCATAAGGCGCGACTTTTTTCCTCGAGTGTATCAAAATACAAAAAAAATCAAAGAGACCGCCTGAGTACCAGTCAAACAACTTGTGATAATGCATGTTTCAGCTACTAGGTACTACCCTGGCCATGTTTCCTCTCAAGACATCAAAGAGACCGCCCCATAGGTTAAACTCGGTCACTGACCCCGGTGCAGGAAGTGTTTCCTCTCTCAGATATGACAGGGGAACCACCTCTCATAGCTAAAACTGGGTCATTGACCCCTGGGAAGAAGGTCAGTGTCTATAAACAAGGCATCACAATGGACCTGCCTTTGATCTCGCCGCACACACAGAGCACACATATTTCCAATCTGTATTCTCCCTTTGATGTGCGGCTTATTTTCATTCTTCGACCGTTTGTTACCGGTATACTTTTACTTGTGTTTGTGTATTTTTGTGTATTTTTGTCTTTGGAGACAATTATTGACATCAGTTCGTTGTAGCCTTGTGACTTTTAGAGACAAAACGGCTCTGGGGCGATGAAAACGTGTTTGTTATAAGAGGGGTTCGTTATGCAAATGAGTTCAAAAGGTTCGTTGTAGCCGGAAAGTAACAAGTAAGAAATAGAAGGCTGTCTGCCGGGAAATCAATGGCAGTTCGTTAAAAGCGGGATTTCATTATACCCAGGTTCGTTATAGCTGGACTCCACTGTATCCACTATCACTAAATCTGCTGATGGTAAAAACTTTTGTAAGCTGAATTTTTGTTTGTTTGTTTGTTTGCTTAACGCCCAGCTGACCACGAAGGGCCATATCAGGGCGGTGCTTCTATGACATATAACGTGCGCCACACACAAGACAGAAGTCGCAGCACAGGCTTCATGTCTAACCCAGTCACATTATTCTGACACCGGACCAACCAGTCTTAGCACTAACCCCATAATGCCAGACGCCAGGTGGAGCAGCCACTAGATTGCCAATTTTAAAGTCTTAGGTATGACCCGGCCGGGGTTCGAACCCACGACCTCCCGATCACGGGGCGGACGCCTTACCACTAGGCCAACCGTGCCGGTTTTGTAAGCTGAATATGCCAACAAAAAGTTCTCCATTAGTTTTACAAACAGCATCAAACATAAATATGGTCGCGTCCCAGCATTCACTGAAAGCACAGTGACAGAGCAGGCACTGATCCTACTTGTTTTCAATCACAGAATGCAGGGCTGTGTACAAGAACAGGCAATGCACCAGTGACAGAAATGGCCACAACAACAACAGGCGATGCAGCAATGACAGAAGTGACCACAACAATAACAGACGATGCAGCAATGACAGAAGTGACCACAACTATGACAGGTGACACACCGGTAACAGAAGTGACCACAACAATGACAGGTTACACACCAGTGACCGAGATGACTACAACAATAGCAGGCGACACACCAGTGTCTGAGATGACCACAACGGATGCAGCAGCAACCACAACGATGCTGGTGTGTCAAAACGGTGGCACAGTCAAAGGCACCTCGTGTCGCTGTCCTCTTCCCTACGGCGGCCAGACGTGCCAACGCTATATGAGAGGTATGACATGAAGAAAACTCATCCTCTCCGGTCTGTGAAAGGGCTTGGGTTTGTATCTCTGTTAGTTGTATGTAATAAGAGTGGAATTGGCTTTGCAAGTCATGATTCTTACTAATGGCGTGGTTAGAAAAAAAATGTGTGTATGCGCGCGTGTGTGTAGCGGGTGGATTCTAGCGTGCGTGCGAGCCCAATGTCTGGAGTAATTCGTATGTTTTTACTTCGTATGCTTTTTGTTTTGGTTGTTTACCACAATTTTCCATCATACTCTCCTCATCATTTGTCGACCTTCCGTGTCTCTCATGAGAATAAACTTCGCGGCTGTCACAAAATCGATTCAAGATGGCCTCAGCGTACCTGTCAATATAGAAATGTACCGCAAACTTACTACTGCAAATACATGGGTTTCTTTTCTTTTTGGATCTTCAGACTGCACGGAGGGATTTGAACACAAGAATACCAAAAATGGTGCATACTTCATACAACCAGTTGGCTCTCCAAACGCATTCAAGGTCTGTATCACATACAAAACCAGTACAATACTATCAATCCTGTTGTTTCTGCAGCAACCTGCAAGATTTTGTAATGTAAGAATGCAGCAATATTCAGAGATGGTCAGTCAAAACAGCTAAGGCCGGGGGAAAAAGAAAAGTTTACAACTGCTGAACAAGAATCTACAACCGAAGTAACTGGTCACTTAAATGTTTCAAGAAAATGCATCATTGAACAACATTTCAAGAAAATACATCTTTGAACAATCTTTCATGAAAATCCATAACCTAACAGCCCACACCTCTCTCTATCCTCTGCAACAGGTAAGATGCAACTTCCAGGTGGCCATAGGCGTGACCCAGGTCATGACACGCAAGGACATGCCGGGCCAGTGGCACAACAAGACCTGGCAGCAGGTCAAGGACGGATTTGGAGACGACCTGGTGACCACACCAAACTCCTGGAACTTCTTCATCGGACTGGAGAACCTGCACCAGATCAGTCGCCAGGCCCTGTACTCCTTCCACATCTTCTTCTTCTGGGGATCCAACAAGGATGGGTGCGCCTCCTACAAGAACTTCACCGTCGGCCCGGAGTCGTCCGGCTACAAGATGGACTATGACACCTTCTACAAACTGACCAACCCCGGGGAGGTCAACTACCTGCTGGCCAAAAACCAGGCCGATGACGGCTTCAACAATACCGCCCCTCGCTCCTTCAGTGCGTCTGACAACGACCTCAACAGATGCTTCACTACCACTGGCGCCGTCGGCTGGTACGACTCCAACTGCCAAGGTATCAGCCTGTTCAGAGACACCCTTCACTGGCCTGTGGGTGGTCAGAACAAGACTCTGCTGTGGGTGATGCTCAATCTGGTTCGTGAGTTTGATTACTATTAACCTTTCTGTTGTATGACTCCAACTGTCAAGGTATCAGCCTGTTTAGTGACAACACAAATCTGCAGTGGGTGATGCTCAATCTGGTTCGTGGGTCTGATAACTATTAAAATTTTTGTTGTACGACTCCAACTGTCAAGGTATCGAGCCTGTTTAGCGACACCCTTCAGTGGCCTGTGGGTGGCAAGAACATTCAGACTGTAGGGTGGGTCGTGCTCAATTTGGTTTGTTAGTCTGATACATGTAACTGTTAAATCTTTTGTTGTGAGTCATTCTCCAAAGCTGGTGAATTCTTAGGTCGGTCACTTAAAACGAAATTTTTACAGAAGCAAATGTGGTTAGACCTTTCCCCCTGTTTATGTGGATACAGATAATTATGTTTGAAGAAGCACCCACAGCAAAATGAATGAACATATTTGTATTTTGATATTAAATATAGTGTAATAATGTCAGTAAATCAACAAAAATGGCGTCAGAAAAATGGGAACAGGCTCGGTACATATATTGGAAGCTACGGTCCATTGCCACGATAAATTTATTATGCATGATTTGTTGAAAAGTCACTTTGTGAAACGATAAAGGTTCATTCCTGTGCAATTGTTGTTATTTTCTTTGTGTTTGAGACCCCCAAAAATGAAGTTGAAAACAGCTTTACGTACGCATCGAATGTTGTCACGCTCACTTAGATTTTTCCGACCTCTGTAACCAAATGAATTTCTTTATAATCACTAATTTTTTTACGATCAAGTCAACAAGTGCACCTTGAAGATGCAGAAAATGCATTCATTCAACCGAGGACACACTTTGGACGAATTTGATGTCTCAGAGAGTGTTTTGTGTCACACGTGATGGCTTCGTAACGGCCGTTTTCATTATAAGCTAGCATCAATTCAACTGAATGAAACCATACATTTTCATGTTTGCACCTTTGTTAATCACCCAGCCATACAGATGCATGACGGTTTTTTTCACAATTTGTCGTGTTTAATGACGTAATTCATGAACAAGAAGGGCAAAGCCCATACGACTCACATGCTTGACCTTGACCTTTACATGACCTTGACCTTCAGGGTCAAGGTCAAATAACTAAACCTAGCAATGACATCATACACTAAGAACTGCTTTACACATTTTTCCTACCAAAATACATGTGACCTTGACCCAAGGTCAAGGTCATCCAAGGTCATGCAACACAAAGCTGTTAATTCAAGACATAGGAAGTACAATGGTGCTTATTGGCTCTTTCTACCATGAGATATGGTCACTTTTAGTGGTTCACTACCTTATTTTGGTCACATTTCATAAGGGTCAAAGTGACCTTGACCTTGATCATATGTGACCAAATGTGTCTCATGATGAAAGCATAACATGTGCCCCACATAATTTTTAAGTTTGAAACAGTTATCTTCCATAGTTCAGGGTCAAGGTCACTTCAAAATATGTATACAATCCAACTTTAAAGGACCCTTGCGACCTTGACCTTGAAGCAAGGTCAACCAAACTGGTGTCCAAAGATAGGGCTTACATTGCCCTGTATAGCATACATAGCTAAGGTTGCCATTCTCGATAACTTCAGAAAAAAATGCGAAAATGTGAGAAATGGTCGTTTTTAAGACAACAATTACGGCCCCTGTGACCTTGAACTTGAAGTGAGGTCAAGTTGCCGCACATGTTTTTTGAGATCTTGTAACCATACACCATCAGGCCACATCAGGTGTTGATAGACTTAATAGTGTCCAAGAAATATCCAACGTTCAAGTTTTCCGGACGGACGGACGCCGGGACGGACGGACGGACGGACAGACGACTCGGGTGAGTACATAGACTCACTTTTGCTTCGCATGTGAGTCAAAAAAGAAGGTGTAGTTGACATTTTGGACGGGTGCGTTCGTAACGCCCTCTGCTACCGGCGAGATGCAGACCCCGATTGCTTGAACTCCTGGGAATCTCACATGACAAGGTTGGTATTATTTTGTCGCTCATTCATTTATAAGCATGTTTGTAAAAAAAAATAAAATTAAAATCACACAAGTGTGAATTCCATGAAGTTCTTCAGCCCCACCGGGTTTCGCTTGTCAGTCCTGTAATCTCATGAAGTGAGCGTAACGGCATCTTCGGAATCTTGCGATTTAAAATGAAACCTTTTCTTAAAACAAAGGTGTATGCTCACCTAGATTGCTAACTTATGACATTGTATTGCATTCTCAAAAGCGAATATTATGAATTTGATACTTTATCCAGTGACCAAGTTTTGTGCGCACCAGTGACAACAATTAGACGTGTTGTGAATGATGTCTCCGGTAGAATGCTAATTATCCCCCGGACAATTCCCCCTTGTACATCTGCCCTCTGAACAATTGCCCCTATGACAATTGCCCCCCAGACAAATGCCCCAAACCATGGGCGGACAGTTGCCTTCCCCCCCCCCCCCTCCCCCCGACAACTGCCCCCCAAATACCCCCTCCCTCCCCAGAAGCGTTCATTGTAGAAATATTTATAATCATGATAGCAAGAGAAGTGTAAAGCGGTCATGCATAGCATACAAATAAAACACATATAGAATTGCAAGTTAATTTGTTTATATATTTGGACAGTAATAATACAATCCAAAGATTGATACTATAAACTTTATATTGCAGGTATTGGACAGAAAGCCTGGTGAGGTGCACTTTGTTTCCATGAGTGGCAGATAAAACACATATGGACAGCACTTGCAGTATTAGTTGCCTTTTGCTTTAAGCTGTATTGTTGTATATCCGGCACATTATGTTGTCAGTTGTTCTTTCGGATTTTTCAAAGTCTGGTGTTTGTTTTTGCATGATCTGAATATTGTTGATCACAATAAAATTGATATAATTATACATTTTCTGGTGGTTATTTTTAATTATATGTGTGATTGTCAAATACGTATTCAACACCTCGTCAAATTCAAGGTTGTTACAACGTTTTCACATTTACGCAGGATCTGTCTGTCTGTCTGTCTGTCTGTCTGTCTGTCTGTCTCTCTCTCTCTCTCTTTCTTATTCCCTTTTTTCTGTCCACAAACCTTTTCTGTCACCAATATAAATGTGTGTACATGTATATTGTATGTACGTGCCAAGGTATATTTAAAAAAAAAAATTAAATTAAAAAAAATTAATTATAAAAAAAATTATTAAAAAATTATTATTTTTTTATATTTTTTTTATTTCTTTCCTTTTAAACAACTCCTTATACATGCTTGTCAAGCTATAATTAGTACAACATATAATCATTCAGTATGACTGCATTATTAACAAATTTGTGTCACGATGATGCACACGTAATGAGACGGGTATACCCCCCTATCAGATACCTGTATTTTGTAAGGAAACGTATTTCTTGCTTTTTCGTTTCTTGCAAACTGTCATTCTGATAACAAAGAACCTTTGAATCAATAATTCAACTCAAATTAGTCAAGTTTTATTTTTGGGCCTTATTCCCACTTTTGTTAACCAGTTTTGGAGAATGACTCTTGTACAAGCTCACTACAACTGGGGCCCGGTTGTGCTTAAAGATCTGGTCAATTTCTTTCATAGATTCAACAGTTTTCTGAGCTAGAGCGGGTGACTGTTTTCCCGATGATGTTACTTTAATGCCTACCTAACCATTGTTAATTTCATTTCATTTCGTACTTCATTGTGCTATTGCTGGGAAATTCAGGTCGCTCCCCCCCCCCCCCCCCCCCCCCCCCCCCCCATGGAAAGCTTAGGCAGCAGTAAGAGTTATGATAGGGGTAATGAGCCACCTGTGTTTTTTGCAATTGTTACGCACTCACGGCAAATTAAGCCATTAGGGGCAAAATGACCAAGGTCTGTATATGCCACAGCCATGACACAGGATGAGACATTGACATTGTCTTGGAGTCATCACATAACGTTGGCCCATGTTAGTCTCCGCCTGGTTTGGAATCTATGACCAAAGGTTCACATGTCCAGTACTGCCTTATCAATCTCAGCTACCAGACCCTCTTGTTAGCATTTCAAATTTGCTTACAAGGTAAAACAGCTGTACGCCTATATCTCAGCTATTCTTGTCAATATCGCTTTCCGCTTCGAAGAACAACTTACTCGTTCAAACAATGTATCCTTCGTAAGACAAACTGATAGTTTCCAAGCCGCCACTCCTCCCTCCCCTTCCGTCCCCTCCCAACACTGGTAAATAAGATAAATAAATAAATGCATCTTTTTCTCTTTCGCCGTGTGTGTGTGTGTGTGTACGTGTGTGTGTGTGTGTGTGTGTGTGTGTGTGTGTGTGTGTGTGTGTGTGTGTGTGTGTGTGTGTGTGTGTATGTGTGTCTAGTGTGTGTGTCTCTCTCTCTCTCTTTCTCTCTGTGACTGTATGTGCTTGAGGAATGTCTCCAGCAACGATTTGCCTGCAACCGACAGATAGAAACATAGAGACAGACAGACAGACACACAGACACACACACACACACACACCTCACACAAACACACAACTGACAGACAGAGAAACATACAGATACACAGAAAGACACTGAGACAGACACACAAACACACACGGAACAGACAGACACACAGACAGACAGACAGAAAGAGACACACGCACACTCTGTACTCACCAGGTGAGAGGCCTGGTGCAGAACTCGCTGCCTGCGCATGTTGTCTACTATGTCTTCCAGTTGGTTGATGGCGTCTCGGTTCTCCTCCACCTCCGACCTCATTGCAGCGTTCTCTTCTCGCATTACGCTCATCTGTAGAGTCTCCTCCTCCAGCTTGTCTGAGGGAGAGAAGTGCAAAGAACATAACACTACAGTGAAGCAGAGTTGTACTCCCCTTTTAAGACACCCACAAACGGAAATAATCAGATCTTTAAAAGGAAGGGAGTCTAAAATAGGGGTAAAAATTGCAGTGGTTTTAAACTGAAAAATTATTTTGGCCAGGTCTTAAAAGATGAGAGGTCTTAAAAAGGATGGTCGTAAAAGGTTTGTTTGTTTGTTTGTTTGTTTGCTTAACGCCCAGCCGACCACGAAGGGCCATATCAGGGCGGTGCTGCTTTGACATTTAACGTGCGCCACACACAAGACAGAAGTCGCAGCACAGGCTTCATGTCTCACCCAGTCACATTATTCTGACACCGGACCAACCAGTCCTAGCACTAACCCCATAATGCCAGACGCCAGGCAGAGCAGCCACTAGATTGCCAATTTTAAAGTCTTAGGTATGACCCGGCCGGGGTTCGAACCCACGACCTCCCGATCACGGGGCGGACGCCTTACCACTAGGCCAACCATGCCGGTACGTCGTAAAAGGTGGGTTCCACAAGTGCTCTTCCCAGGCCTCGGTCTTCGGTCGTCCATGCATAATTTTTTAGATATGACGCATTATTCTGCACCTAGGCTAGTGAGACATATGTTGACATGACAGTTGACACTCTTTTTTAGCGGTCAGGACATTTATACCAATACGTATTGCGAGGGGAAGGAAGGGGATTGTTTGACAGCAGAGATGTTCCATTACTTGTCTTGATATCAAAGCACCAATTTTAAGTATGGGAACGATTATCTCTAAAGAGAAAACTTAATGCACAACGTATTCCCAAGAGATGAAGAGAAACAGAATAAATGTGTGTACGTGTGTCTGGTGTTTGTGTGTGTGTGTGTGTGTGGGGGGGGGTGAGTTTCTCTGTGCGTTTCAGTTTGTGTGTCTTGCTCAATGTCTGTTTGTCTCATGTCTTCATGTCTATGTGTTGGCCTGGTGTTTGGCTGTGCTACATTTTTATAAGTCAAACCGGCTTTCCAAAAGGACAAGCCTTTACATTCTCAAATATCTGAGAATTTGAAATACTTTCACCATGTACTCTGTCAGTACTATCTTCAAAATACACATTACTCCAAAAGCAAGTGGGTATGTTGAACAGGAATGAAAATTAATTCCTCATTCCCCTAACATCAAAACAAAACAAAACATTTCAAGGCTTGCTCTGGGTGAAAACATTTAGTAAAAAAACTTCTGTGTGTTTAACAATCAGCAAATGCCTTTAAAGAAACTACAGGACCAAAGCAGACCATGGACCTTCAATAGTCTAAATGTCTCAAGACAAAACAAAAGCTACAAGTAACTAAGCAGAAACACAAACAAAAAAGTAATCATTTCAGTAGAAACCCATTATTTCAATCTGTTTGCTGCACCAAGTTGTTATAGGAACATCAAACATCCTCACATAGTTGCCCCGGCCGATATTTCTCAAAATGCTCAAAATCATTAATTTCGATGAAATAATGTTGATCTCAATTGGAAATATTGATCTACTGTAGAATGTCAAGAAAGAAAAAAAATCCATAGTTTGTGCTGGTGCATTAACGGCCGTTAATTAAAGGCATTTGCCTTTTGGTTTGGCTTACTAACTCAAATCTGGCCAGGCTGTTACATGGGCCTATTATTATCCCTCCACTTTGACACATACTAACAAGTCGCGTAAGGCGAAATTACTACATTTAGTCAAGCTGTCGAACTCAAGGGATGAAACTGAACGCACTGTATTTTTTCACCAAGACAGTACAGCTTCGTCAATCCCCGCGTGAAGGAAATCGCTCACCTCCCACGTGCAAAACGTAGTGATATTGACACGCCAGATTAGCGCGGTAGCGTATTGTGCTAAGCAGGAAAGCGCGCTTTTCTGTATTCTTGTTAACTTTCTGAGCTTGTTTTGAATACAACCTATCATATCTATATGTTTTTGGAATCAGGAAATGATAAAGAATAAGATGAAATCATTTTTGGATCGATTTCTTAAATTTTAATCGTAAGACTAATTAATCTATTTTCGTTAATTGTGATCACATTTTAAGAGTAAACATAACATATGTATATATTTTTAGATTCAGAATGTGATGAAGAATACGATGCAATCAATTTTAAATCTGTTTGCGAAAAATCGATTTTAATGACAACTTTAATGAGCAAACTCATTAATTAATTTTTAAGCCTCCAAGCTGAAATGCAATACCAAAGTCTGGGCTTCGTCGAAGATTACTTGACCAAAATTTCAACCAATTTGGTTGAAAAATGAGAGCGTGACAGTGCCGCCTCAACTTTCACGAAAAGCCGGATATGACGTCATCAAAGACATTTATCAAAAAAATGAAAAAAACGTCTGGAGATACCATACTCAGGATCTCTCATGTCAAGTTTCATGAAGATCGGTCCAGTAGTTTTCTCTGAATCGCTCTACACACACACACACACACACACACACACACACACACACACACACACACACATACACCACGACCCTCGTCTCGATTCCCCCCTCTACATTAAAACATTTAGTCAAAACTTGACTAAATGTAAAAATCAAAAGCCTCGATGCTTTCTGTGCATACATAATGATTTTTTTTCCTGAATCAGTTTCAATAAAGCCACAACTGCATAACTAAATCATCCCCAAAGCCAACTCTGCACAGAACGCATTCAGGATGTTGAGTTTGGTATGAGTCTAGGTGGAGTAGTGCTCTTAATAGTCTTATCCTTGAGTTTGGTATGAGTCTAGGTGGAGTAGTGCTCTTAATAGTCTTATCCTTGAGTTTGGTATGAGTCAAGGTGGAGTAGTGCTCTTAATAGTCTTATCCTATGTGAAAGCCTGGGAAGATCTGAGATAGTGAGCAGAGCACAGGAAGGACTGTGCTTTTAATTTCAGTGGGTGAAAATTTAAAATCAACCTGAGGTCAATCAAGTTCAGAGCACACATCAAAACTACAGTTCATACAACAAAAAGTGACTGTTTTTCTCACAAAAGATGCAAAAATAAATGTCCCAATCCGGAGAGAAAAGAGCATGTACAAAAGAACTGAGGTCATCCTTCACTAAACACACACACACACACACACACACATGCATATGCATGCACACACACACACACATCCACACACACATACACACACACACACTCACACACACACACACATTCACACACTCAGACACTGGTCTTGGATTACTATTCACACTGCTGTAAAAAACTGTACAAATGTTGTCAACTTTTTCTGGTTTAAAAGAATTTTGACCTGTAAAGGCTTTTATGCACAAGAGTATAGTTTTCCATTGTTATCATATTTGATTTCAGTCAATCGTCACATGTCAAATTTCTGGCATGCCAAAAGGTCCAACAGAGTTAAACAGAGGTGCATGATAACTTGTAACTTCTTGTCTGATCCTCAAATTTGAGGAATTGAGTAGATGGAAACGATTGAGGAGGGAGAACAAAAAGTATGATTTTGCATGCAGACTAGGGCTGGGCACTTACGGAGTCGTGTGGTGAGCTTGGCGAGCTGCTTGCGAAGGTCAAGGTTCTGAGCCTCCATCTCAGTCTTTGTTTCCTGCTCCACTGAGACCAGTCCCTCCAGGCGTCTGCACACACACACACACACACACACACACACACACACACACACACACACACACACACACACACACACACACACACACACACACACACACACACACACAGCCATGTGAGTATAAATACTCTTGCTTTATTCTATACATGTACAAACTTGTTTGTACAAAATCTAAGCTCTTTAGCAATTCAGATAAGGTTAGACCCAGTGTTAGAAAGCTGGCCTTCCGTGTGGAAGGTTTGGGGTTTGAACCCCAGGTATGATGGTGGGTTTAAGACAGGGATTGGCTTGGGTTTTGTCCACTAGGAGTTCATTGACTGACTCGGCCATGAATCAATCTGTCATTTTGCAAACCAATCAGTTAAGATAAAAAAAACTTTCCTTTCACCACGGGACTGCCGTGACTGTGCATTACGGCAGTGAGGAAAAACTTCTGAAAGTTGTTTACAATGTACAAATGAGAGGAAAATTCAATTCATTTCTTCATTTTCTTGTTAATTTTCAAATGGTCTTACATGAAGAGGAATAAAAGGTGTGAGGACATAATAACCATATTTATTTCAATTAAGTAAGGAAGGGGGGAAAAAAAAGAACAAGACAGCAGAAAAATTAAGACGAGCTGACTGACTCTGCTGCATGTCTATCGGTCAGTTGACGGATTGAGACCAATGTGTTTCGGTCTTTTCCGAATTTAACATGGCAAAAGACTGATGACCGACGCCCAAGCCAATCCCTGCTTTAAGATGGAGATTTTTCCTATCTCCCTGGTCAACGAATGTGCAGACCTGCTTGTGCCTTAACCCTCTTTGTGTGTACACACAAGCTCAAGATCAAGTACACATGGAAAAGATCCTGTAATCCATGTCAGAGTTTGATGGGTTGTAGAAACACGAAGAAAAAAACCCGCATGAATCCCCCGCAATAGGAGTATGACTGCCTAAATGCCAGGGACAGAAATGGACATACAAATAAGTGTATGTGGGAGTCCAAAAACACAGAAGAAGAAGAAGAAGAAGAAGTAGAGGTTACATGCCGAGTCTCAGTGATTATCAAAAATAATGGTCGAAGTTAGCGGATCATGAAAAATGCGAGCTTCGTACATTGGAGCGTTCGGAACTTTTCAATCGCTAAAGTAGTTCCCTCAAAGTCTAACTCATCAACATGTGAGCTATCGAGGATTCAGGCCCGTTGTTGGGTAAGTGATTTTGGTTGTTGGGTAAGTTACCGAAAAATAACTAGCCCTACATCTTTACAGAGAGAAAGAAGCATAGGGGGGAATAAGAAGAAGTAACAGATATCCTTATTGCTACAAACCTCCCATTCCACGCCTGTCTCTAGCATAGAATATAAAACACAATGTTTACCATGTGACTATCATTTCAAACACTGCCACCATCTGAATCTGAAGAACGGTGAATAAAGATGGCTCTGAATTTAAAGGTACTGTACCTCTTGTGCAACGTATCATGTCAGCACCACACATCTGTCCAGGCTTTTACATGGAACATGAGCATCCCACAACTTGTACACATACCAAAACTCAACAGTCTGGCTATTTTCTGTGCAGAGGGAGATTTTTCAGATTCAGCTACATGCGACATTAATTCAGAAGAAAAAAAAATCCCATTCTGCACCAAACACTGGCAGCCTTTTGATTTCTGGAACGTGTCCCAGTAAAATGATGCTCTTATTCCATGTAAACCCTGGACATATATGTCACGATAAACCTGCAAGAAGGAAGGTACCTTACAAGATCTTTTTGAGAAAAAGAAAAAGAAAAAGAAAGCACACCAGAAACCAGGTTAGGTACGTTAAACTCAATATTTCGGCATGTAACTGCCTTCGTCAGGATGGTATGAAGATCTTTTTTATTGTAATTAGACAACCACTGCCAGCATCTGAATGTGAAAATTAAAAGTGGCTCTGAATTTACATTTTCATTTTCATTACTCTATTGTCCCATCGCTGGGAAATTCGGGTCACTTCCTCCCAGTGGAAAGCTAGCAGCAACAGAGTCGCGCCACCCCGGTGTATGCATGTTTAGGTGTAATCAGCCACCTGCACGTATGGCAGAATGACCAAGGTCTTTGACATGCCACAGTGGTGGCACGGGGGTGGAACATGGATACCGTCTCTGAGTCTGCACATCCCGGCCAGGATTCGAACCTGCGACCACAGGATCACAAATCCAGTGTTCTACCACCTGAGCTACCGAGCTATACTACAGCAAACACAGAACACAAGTATCACTCACTGTATCTCTGTCTCATGAGAGGTGACAGTGCTCTGAAAGGAGTCGACACGCTGCAACAGCTCGTCTCGCTCAGTGTTGGTGTGGGCAAGACTGTCTCGCAGGTGATCCTCACTCTCCTCTAGCTGTGCACACAGAGCACAGAAAAAGTCAGTGCAACATTATGTACTGGAATAATAAAGACTCTACAGTGGTAACACCCCCCCCCCCCTCCCCCTTCCTTCTTCCCCCCCCCCCCCCCTCTTTTTTGTAAAACCTCCAGATATACGAGAAAATCAGGTTAAAAATAACAAATCTTTAAAAAAAAAATATTAAAACAAGAAGGGCAAAGCCCACACGACTCACATGCTGAACAGACCTTGATCTTTCTTTCAGAATAATTTTACAATAAAACTAAGAAAAACAATATTTATTCAGTAAAGAAAATAATTACAGAAAACTAATGCCATTGTGAGTTGCACATTCAGTAATTGCATCCAAGTTATGGTGCATACTGTGTCAAAAGGTTCTCCATCCTAAAATGCTAATCGCTGGTCATTAGGGGATCGAGTCGAACAAGGAACATCAGTTCTCCGACTTCTCTCTAGTCTGGCGCCTGTTTTCTCTTTTTTGACAAATATCAGTTTAACTCAAACTGACCTGGAACTTGAAGATATGTAACCTAATGTGAGTTATTATGAAAATATAATGTATTTCCCTCACACATATGTAGTTTTGGAAGAGTTATTTTCAATAGTTCAAGGTCAAGGTCACTTCAAAATATATACATTTCAACTTTGAAGGACCCTGTGACCTTGACCTTGAAGTGAGGTCAAGTTGCCAAACGTGTTTCTGAAGATCTAATGTATTTCCATCACACATATGTAGTTTTGGAAGAGTTATTTTCAATAGTTCAAGGTCAAGGTCACTTCAAAATATATACATTTCAACTTTGAAGGACCCTGTGACCTTGACCTTGAATTGAGGTCAAGTTGCCAAACATGTTTCTGAAGATCTTGTAACCATACACCATCAGGCCACAATTGGTGTTGATAGACTTAATAGTGTCCAAGAAATATACAATGTTAAAGGTTTCACAGACGGACGGGGGGGACGGACGCCCGGACGCCCGGAAGGACAGGCGGACGATGTTGGTGAGTATATAGACTCACTTTTGTAAGTATAATGTATTTCCCTCACACATATGTAGATTTGGAAGAGTTACCTTCCATAGTTCAAGGTCAAGGTCACTTCAAACTATGTATACAATCCAACTTTAAAGGACCCTTGCGACCTTGACCTTGAAGCAAGGTCAACCAAACTGGTGTCCAAAGATAGGGCTTACATTGCCCTGTATAGCATACATAGCTAAGGTTGCCATTCTCGATAACTTCAGAAAAAAATGCGAAAATGTGAAAAATGGTCGTTTTTAAGACAACAATTACGGCCCCTGTGACCTTGAACTTGAAGTGAGGTCAAGTTGCCGCACATGTTTTTTGAGATCTTGTAACCATACACCATCAGGCCACATCAGGTGTTGATAGACTTAATAGTGTCCAAGAAATATCCAACGTTAAAGTTTTCCGGACGGACGGCGGGACGGACGGACGACTTGGGTGAGTACATAGACTCACTTTTGCTTCGCATGTGAGTCAAAAAACGGGTCTTAAAAGGGCTGGAAGTCTTAAATGTGGGGGTCTGAAAGGAAGGGTACCCCTATACAGCTTCTGCAATTGCTTGTGTTACTAACAGCTGTTAACAACCTAAGAATCAAAGGGAAAACAGCACACACACACACACAGACACACGTGCGCGCACACACACACACACACACACACACATCCTTACCTTCTTCATACGTTCATGGTTGCGGCGCTGGAAATCTTCTAATGACGCCTGGGCTTCCAGAAAGTTCTGCACGGCTTCATCTCTCTGAGCCTCCACACTAAAGCAGAATACACGTACATAAAAATATGTCAGTACTGAATACCAAAAAGATTTATTTTCGAGGTTCTCACAATCATTTTTTCTAGAATTCACAAGGAAACCGATCAGGAGATTATGAAACTACATGTACGTACATCCTGAAAGCAATCAGTATTTTCATTTGAATCAATGGTCTGGGACAAAATGCTAACATGAATTATGATGCCGTAATTTCATCTTGGCAAATCTACCTTCTATCATTTATCCCTATTCGGATGGCGTGGGTCGTGTACGACCCATATTTTTTACATTGAATCCTTGTTTGGAAAGCATGGGTCGTACATGACCCACATGACATCATCCGGACTGTGTAGTCCAACGCGTTTGTTTGTTTGTTTGCTTAACGCCCAGCCGATCACGAAGGGCCATATCAGGGCGGAGTCCAACGCGTGATCCGGTGAAGGTTAAACTGCTTAAAACTACACACACTTTTATTCCGCAAATTTGTCGAAGAAAATTCATGCTAGCAAAATCTAGCAATACTAGTATTGTGTTTTCCCCACTCTAGGCTTGCTAAGCCGTTGAAACTGTATGGTGTGGAGGTGCCTGGAGACATTGAGAAAATTTTCTTGCATCAAGATTAAGCCCTTGAACCTTTCCGATATCATTGAAACCAGAGCTGCAAGCTCACCGCAACTATACGATGCCCGCAGTCGTCAAGTCAAAGTGAAACTGGGAGAAAATAGCTTAGAAACACAGAAGATGATGCCAGAAATTAGCAAAAGGGAGTACTACGGTGAAAGGCATCGATCAGCCTACGCACCTGCAACGGGCTTTCCTCTCCTGGTCTAGCTGGGAACACATGTCCTGAAGTTGCTGTTGGCATGACATTGATTCCTGCTGAGCACTGCTCACTTGCCGCTGGCTTTCTGTCAGGTGCTGCTCTGCTGATCTGCACAAAATCATTTAACTGATGATGTAATGAGGAAGCTCTGTGGACTGTAGCCCTTAGCAGTAATCAATGCTATACACACAAACACACATGTACGCACATGTACACACTCAAAAAAACACACACACACATACATACACACACACAGAGGTTTACATAAACACACACCTGAGAGCCTTGTCTTGAGCCTCCAGTTCTGCCTGCAGTTCTTCCATACGTTCCTGCAGCCCTGTGTTCTGTGTCTGGCTGCCTTCAAGCTCCAGGCACAACTCTCCTTCCTGGCAACAGTCATGAACTAGGTTAAATAATGGAAGCCATCAGATGAAACTTGACAACAGGCAAAATGAAGCTAGAAACAATCCTGTTTTGGGAACTCGGGAACAAAGAAGGAAGGAGAGGAAGGAAGTATAAAAGAATCAGTGAAAGAGAAAGATCAAGAGAAAGAAAAAATAAGAATGAGAGTTAGAAGAAACAAACTGTATAACAAAAGTATGACGGTTACAAAGAAAGGGTCTGTTCATTGTACAAAGGGAGGCAACTTTTCAACAGCATGCGTCAACACGAAGAATAGAGGGGCTTGTCTGCTTGTGTCTCTTCATATATGCCAGTGGTGAAAGTGTACGATAGAAACTTCTCCCTGAGAAATTTTAAGAACACTGCACACCCAACTCACTCAATGTTTCGTGCGTGCCACAGGAGTGCATGGATGTCTAAAATGAGCGAACGAGAAGTAGAAGAAGAAGAAGGCTCACTCGATGTTTTGCCGCCTGTAATTCACAGACCAGACGCTCCAGCTCAGAAAGCAGACGCTGATTCTGACGCAACAGTTTGACGCTGTTGTTGTTTCTGTTGGTGCCACTGCCAGCATCAGAGCCTTGATGTACGCTGCCAGAACTGTCAGAATCATAGGCATCGTCTGCTGCAACTTGTCCATCTCCTCTGGGTAATGTCTGGAGAAAAAGACAACATGCAAAAAGTAAGCAAAACCGAACACACACAAAATGGCACTGGGGTCACGGCCTTGACCTTTTTTAATGTAAATATTGCTTCTCTTTTTTAGGTGACATAGGCATTTTAGCCATACAGTGAAACACTCCTTTTAAGACCTTGCTTTTTTAGACGTTCTGTTCATAATATAAACCTCCATTGTAAGACTCCCTCCTTTTTAAGACCATATTTTCTCAGATTTTTGGGGTCTTAAAATGGGGGTTCCACTGTACAGGTAAGTAAATTAGGTCTTGTGCGTCAGCCAATGCATCTTGGTTGAGAAAAAAAAAAGACTATCAGTATTATCCTAAGAAAAAATAAACAAATTGACCCTATTTTCTCCCCCCTTTGGTATCAGAAACAAACATTTTTGGTTTGGCCTCGGCTTCATTCTAAGGCAACAAAAAAAAAATAGGTGTGGTTACGGTAACATAGCCAAAAAAAATAGGGTAGGTAGGTAGGCAATCACTTTTTTTTTTTTTTAAACTTTTTTTTCTAATGTGTACAAATTAAACCTACCGTACTTTCCGGGTGACAAGGCGCTTTGTTATCTTAAAGACGCACCCCCTTCTTTTTAAAAAAAAATTGTAATCCAGTCACCCATTGGAGCAGGGGGCCAATAGGGC
>NC_090259.1:27303022-27343022 GCF_037325665.1 Littorina saxatilis
TGGGCTTGGCTGCTTTCTCACACAAGTACCTTATTGACGAAAGAGTGACGGGGCACAATTAATGAATACTCGCATGACAGCGACGGTCAACTGTCAGATCACTATAAACATTGTCTGGGCTTGGCTGCTTTCTCACACAAGTACCTTATTGACGAAAGAGTGACGGCCATTTATGTTATGAAATTCAGGTTTCAGATGGCCAATTTTTGTTTGTCGTTGATTAGATATTATTAGTTGTAACCCCGATGTTGTAGCTGACAATGCAACTGAGGGGCGGGGATATAGCTCAGTTGGTAGCGCGCTGGATTTGTATTCAGTTGGCCGCTGTCAGCGTGAGTTCGATCCCAGGTTCGGCGGAAATTTATTTCAGAGTCAACTTTGTGTGCAGACTCTCTTCGGTGTCCGAACTCCCCCCCCCCCCCGTGTACACTACATTGGGTGTGCACGTTAAAGATCCCACGATTGACAAAAGGGTCTTTCCTGGCAAAATTGCTTTGGCACAGTTAATAATTGTCTACCTATACCCGTGTGACTTGGAATAATAGGCCGTGAAAGGTAAATATGCGCCGAAATGGCTGCAATTACTGGCCGTATAAAATTTCATCTCACACGGCATCACTGCTGAGCGCCTAGAACTGTACCCACGGAATATGCGCGATATAAGCCTCATTGATTGATTGATTGAGAGCACTCGGGTATTAGTGTGTGTACACGGGTATGTAGCAAAAAGAGATAATTGTAGCATTAGCAAACTTCCATTTAAAAAAAAAAATGCTCTGTAATTATAATGAATTGAATTGGTGATGGGGCTGCCAATAGCAGTGGTTTTAATTCTGATTGGATAGCAGGTTCGAGCTGGATGTGCAATTTACATACACACAAACAGATATAAATAAGTAAGGAGTTGAAGTAATTGAACCGAGTTGTAACTTGCATCCTGAGTTTTTGGTTCTCCATGATGTATGTCGGTCAGATATATGATCTCCGACTCAGCCACCACTAACACTTATTTCCTGCAGGCTGTTAGATGTGCTAACTTTTTTTTTTTTATCAGACGGTTTGCTGCTCTGCCATTGTGTAGCATTAAAGAAATGGCACCAAAGACATTATCTACCAAAATGTGATGAGTAACAAGGAAGATCTGCTAGTCTGTCCGGTTGGTGTATTTTAAACAATGTTTGTATGGAAGAAAAATTGGTGGATTTTTGTTTGACAGTCTCATGCAACTTTCAAATTGTGTGTAGTGCTTCAGATCCAAGTATTGAATCATTGATACATTGTGGTTTTTTTTCCTTCAGTTTCATATGTATTGCAACGCAGGAGTTGATTAATTGCACAACATCTTTTTTCAGGGGTTCGTGAAAGTTGTAAAGAACAAGGCCTACTTCAAGAGGTTTCAAGTCAAGTTCCGCAGGCGAAGAGGTATGATTTTGGTTTATTTTGATAGCTATTTATTAATTGGGAGGCAGATCAGAAAACAAAATTGGTGGTCTGCATGCGCTACCATTCCATATTTTTATTCTTTCCATTAAATACGGAGAAGTGCATTTGCAGATCTGAATAAAATGGAAGTTTCAAATAACTAATAAACCCTGTAATCGGTGAGAATGTTCAGTCATAAGTACTGTCTTTTGTTTGATTTTTACCACCATTGGCATCTTGCCGTAAGTACATAAATCGGTCAATTTAGATTGCTTTAGTAAGGCATACTTTTACATTCCTTGTTACTATGTTAGTTAGGCCGTATCCAGATTTAGCCCTTTGTGAGCTTCTTTGCCGCGCTGAATAAATCAACATTTTCACTCTCTCGGTATGTGACATTGCTTTCACAGGGCTATATCAGAAGAATGCTGTTACTGTAGTTGTGAATACTTTGGCTTACTGTTGAATGTTTTGGTTTCAGAGGGTCGCACCGACTACTTCGCCCGAAAGCGCTTGATCTACCAGGACAAGAACAAGTACAACACACCCAAGTACAGGCTCATTGTCCGCTTCACGAACAAGGATGTCATTTGCCAGGTACGCTTTGCATCAAGACTTTGGCGCAATTGTGGTATGGGTTTGAAATTCGTCTTTGCAAGGTACAGTAAAACCTGTCAAATAAGGACACCCTTGGGACCAGACAAAAGTGTCCTTATTCTGCAGGTGTCCTTATTAGACAGGTGCAAGTAAATGCGACAAAGTCAAGTTGAGAGAGAGAGAGAGAGTACTGCACATGTACATGTACATTTATAAGAAAAACAGAAGCTGTTTAGATTAAATACAGAAACATTTAATATTGACTGTTGTAAAACAAGTTTAAAAGCTTTTTATCCTGTATAAATTTAAATTGTTAAAAAGTTACTGGATCTCATTCATACAACACATTCACATTCACTTCATTCTGCACTCATCAGCTTTTGAAAGAATTTGTATTCGGTTGTCTTCTTCGAAACCCATTTCTGGTCAGCACGTCCGTCTCCCGATTCCCACAACTTCATTATTTTTTCCCGATCGACGCTGATTTTCGAAATCTGCGTTCTCCCACACCCAAGCTCTTGTGCAATCGTTCGGCATGATTTCCCACTTTCCAGTTGTTTGACAACATTTATCCTTTGTTCTAAAGTCAGCGCATTTCTTCCTTTTCTTGAATTTGAATTTCTTGCTGCCATCTTGCTAAACACGAATCACTCTTTCGAAGAGAAGATACATTCACTCATACACTTTCACTTCCGTTCCGCCGAACACGTTCCATGCGTTGGATTGGCTGCCTTGGAACTCTAGCAGCCAATCAAATGCGTCGACTTAAAACACTCACCAAATAATATCAACTGATCGATTTATCGTCTTCTTCGTCGATCGAAGAGAGACTAAGAAAGAGAGAGAGAGAGACTAAGAAAGAGAGAGAGACTAAGAAAGAGAGAGAGAGAGAGACTAAGAAAGAGAGAGAGAGACTAAGAAAGAGAGAGAGACTAAGAAAGAGAGAGAGACTAAGAAAGAGAGAGAGAGAGACTAAGAAAGAGAGAGAGAGAGACAGAGTCAGATAGACGGATAGACACAGAGCAACAGACATACAGACAGAGAGATACGGACAGACAGAGAGACAGACAGTCTCTTGGAGACAAACAGGCAGGCAGACACTGTTCCGCCGCTTTGGTAATTATGGGTGTAGCAGAACCCGCGCCGTCGGCAGAGGGATAGTTACAATCACTACTACTCTTTAAAAGTATGGGTTTGTGTGAACCCGCGCCATCGGTAGTGTTTATGTAAATTATCATAATCAATTAATTTTAATGTTTTGTCATGTACACACTAAAAATTTGCAGACAGAGAGCAAATTAGGTGTGTGAGAGATACTTAAAATTTCAAAACGATACCTTTAATGGTTCCAGAGTTACAATGATTTTAGTGTGTCTCTGGGTACAGGTGAACCCAGGAAGCACGGCAAAGGTTAAAGCGCAACATTTTCCAGTCAGTACGTCCAAATCACTTTTATTCATTCCCAGGAATGTTTGTTGAATGATGGTCGGTGATTGTAATACAGCGGAACCCCTCTTTTTAAAGACCTTTTGTTTTAAAAATCATCTGTTCATTGTATATATATATGTAAACCTCTGGTTGAAGACTCCCTCCATTTTAAGACCTTATTTTCTCAGATTGTTTCGGGCTCGAAAGCGTGTTTCACTGTGTTTGACTCTAGCCTAATGAAAGTACTTGAAAATGTGAGCGTCTTTTGCTCGTTTATGCTGAAGGAGTAGCATGTTAACCAACAGGGCATTGTAAGTTAAGCTTGTCCATTCATGCCAAGCACACTGCCCGACTAAAGGTTGACTTTATTTTTTTAACTTTTTCCATTAAATTTGTAGAATGTTTAAATCAGTGTTTGGCCATGCTGTTTTCAGATAGCCTACGCCAGAATCGTGGGAGACGTGGTTGTATGCGCTGCATACTCTCACGAGCTTCCCCGCTATGGCGTGAAGGTCGGGTTGACCAACTACGCGGCTGCGTACTGTACTGGATTACTTTTGGCCAGACGGGTGAGTGATGGCTAGCATGTGGGTTCAAGGTCATTTTGGAGATAGGGTAACTCTGTCCCTTTGGGTCTGTGATAAAACCAGGAGAGCCCTGTGTGTTTTAGGCAAAACTAACAATAGGGTTGTTAGAAAAGATGCTTTGCTTATCTTTGCCTTCTGATCTTTGTGTGTATCAACTAATACAAACATGGGTTGCTTTTATTTTTAACAAAGGCAGTTCTGTCCAAAGTAGTTTCTCTTGTATTGGCAGTTCTTCCTCTGAATAGCAGTAGTTTGTGTGCTTGTGGGTTTTTTCCATATCAAAATCTTTTCTTTTTTACATTTAGTCAAGTTTTGACTAAATGTTTTAACGTAGAGGGGGGAATCGAGATGAGGGTCGTGGTGTATGTGCGTGCGTCTGTGTGTGTGTGTAGAGCGATTCAGACTAAACTACTGGACCGATCTTTATGAAATTTGACATGAGAGTTCCTGGGTATGAAATCCCCATACGTTTTTTTCATTTTTTCAATAAATGTCTTTGATGACGTCATATCCGGCTTTTCGTGAAATATGAGGCGGCACTGTCACGCTCTCATTTTTCAACCAAATTGGTTGAAATTTTGGTCAAGTAATCTTCGACAAAGGCCGGGGTTTGGTATTGCATTTCAGCTTGGTGGCTTAAAAATTAATGAGTGAGTTTGGTCATTAAAAATCTGAAAATTGTAAAGAAAATAATTTTTTTATAAAACGATACAAATTTTCGTTCATCTTATTCTTTATCATTTTCTGATTCCAAAAACATATAAATATGTTATATTCATGGGTGAAAGTAGCCCGTCAATTGACTGAAATCCGTCAATCTGAAAATAAGTCATTCCGTCAATCTGCAATTTAAAAAAAAAAAAAAAAAAAAAAAGTTTTTTTATTTTATTTATTTTTTAAACCGAAACTACTTGCGGAACGCGTTTTCGAACTGCTATAGTGAACCGGTTGCAGTGTGCCCGGGTTGGAGTTCATGAAACTAAAACTGTGTGTGATAAGTTTGGTGCTTGAAACTCAAGGGCTTTTCCTTGAGAACTTTGCACTATAAGTATAAGAGATGCTACTGCTTAGTTGCTACTTTGTGCAGTGCTACATCATGCTGTTTGCATGTGTGACATTCTGTTTCATCATTTATTTCAATGCCTGTCTGGCAATGTTTGCTTCTTATAATCAAATATTTCGAACTTTTATTTCAGTTGTTCAGTTGTTCACTTTCTATTTCATGTAGTATGGCTGTTGTCAATGTTAATTGTTATCAATTGTGTCGTTGTGTTGGAAGATGCAAGTGTGAAAAGATACAAAAGAAAAACAAGTCGCGTAAGGCGAAAATACAACATTTAGTCAAGTAGCTGTCGAACTCACAGAATGAAACTGAACGCAATGCAACGCAGCAAGACCGTATACTCGTGGTCCACCGCTCACGGCATAGGCAGTGAAATTGACAAGAAGAGCGGGGTAGTGGTTACGCTATGCTGCATAGCACGCTTTTCTGTACCTCTCTTCGTTTTAACTTTCTGAGCGTGTTTTTAATCCAAACATATCATATCTATATGTTTTTGGAATCAGGAACCGACAAGGAATAAGATGAAAGTGTTTTTAAAACGATTTCGAAAAAAAAATTTTGATAATAATTTTTATATATTTAATTTTCAGAGCTTGTTTTTAATCCGAATATAACATATTTATATGTTTTTGGAATCAGCAAATGATGGAGAATAAGATAAACGTAAATTTGGATCGTTTTATAAATTTTTATTTTTTTTTACAATTTTCAGATTTTTAATGACCAAAGTCATTAATTAATTTTTAAGCCACCAAGCTGAAATGCAATACCGAACCCCGGGCTTCGTCGAAGATTACTTGACCAAAATTTCAACCAATTTGGTTGAAAAATGAGGGCGTGACAGTGCCGCCTCAACTTTCACGAAAAGCCGGATATGACGTCATCAAAGACATTTATCAAAAAAATGAAAAAAACGTTCGGGGATTTCATACCCAGGAACTCTCATGTCAAATTTCATAAAGATCGGTCCAGTAGTTTAGTCTGAATCGCTCTACACACACACACACACACACGCACAGACACACATACACCACGACCCTCGTCTCGATTCCCCCCTCGATGTTAAAATATTTAGTCAAAATTTGACTAAATATAATGATTACTTCTGTGAATTGTTTTGATTTTGTTTGCCCTTTTTACCATATCATTAGAATCTGAAGGTATTTTTTGACCTGCATGATAGTGTATTTTTTGCCAGGAAAGGCCACAAAATCACAATGAATAATGCAAAAATTCGTTTTCGGCGGGGGGGCGTTGCCCCCCTGGACCCCCTAATGGGGCCCTGCCCCGTACCCCGCCAGGGCTTCGGCGGTCCCTGGACCCCTGCCTCAAAAAATTTCAGTCAATTTGATTTTCCTAGGTTTCACCCATGATCTTATATTTAGATTAAAAACAAGCTCTGAAAATTAAAAATATAAAAATTATTATCAAAATTAAATTGTCCAAATCAATTTAAAAACACCTTCATCTTATTCCTTGTCGGTTTCTGATTCCAAAAACATATAGATATGATATGTTTGGATTAAACACACGCTCAGAAAGTTCAAACGAAGAGAGGTACAGAAAAGCGTGCTATCCTTCTCAGCGCAAGTACTACCCCGCTCTTCTTGTCAATTTCACTGCCTTTGCCGTGCGCGGTGGACTGACGATGCTACGAGTATACGGTCTTGCTGCGTTGCATTGCGTTCAGTTTCATTCTGTGAGTTCGACAGCTACTTGACTAAAATGTTGTATTTTCGCCTGACGCGACTTGTTTTAACTGTGGAAGTTTGCAGAGTATAATGTCTTGGTTCCACCGCTTTCCTCCCTTTTGCCGCAAAAGCTCCTTTGCTAAATTTAGAATTTGCCTAAGATTATTATTATTATTAAGACTAATTTGGCAAATTTATTTGATCTGTCTTTGTGAAAGAAGAAAGTTACATGAGCAAGAAAGTCTGGAGTGCAAAGCTGCCCTGCTGCTATATGGGTCATTCTCAGAAATGGTGGTCCAAAGTGTTACATACAAAGTAAAAAATAAAGTGTCAAGAAATACAAAATAATTGTTTTTACTATGAAGGCTATTGTTTGCTATACATAATAATGCAAAAATTAGACAAAAAGAGTAATTGGTTGCTGAATAAGAGACGTTTTAAAGTGTTGTATTTACGTGATGAATGTTGTAACATGGAAACCAAATTCCAACTTTAAACCACCTAAGCCTTCAATCCTTTGTGCATTTTTTATCAGTTCTGCAGTATTTTTGTGTTCTACCCAACACATTCTAGTTATGAAAGGTAAGGACTTCAACTAATATTGGTAAAAAAAATGACATTTGGAACTGACTAAGGTGAATGTCGCAACACAGAAACGAAATGCTTGAACCACTTTCGGTTCCTGTGCGACAGACATGAATCTGCACTGTTTGGCCTTTCCTGCCGGCAAAACCCGTCTGACCCAAAATAAAGTTCATCAGAGTTTGCTGTATTTGTTGAAAGTTCCTGTTGCGTTCAGATTACCCATTTTAAGTACTTGATGAATGTCGAACATCGACAATCGGAGGATACGAAAACTTCTTGGCTGCTTTGTTCCGCTAAACTTCGCGCTTTGAGAGACTGTTTGCACTCGATATCCTTCCGACACTACATTGTCGCCATCCGCGGTGTGTAAGTTTGTGACAAAGCTTTGCAGGCTCGACAATTAAGTAAAAACTATCTTCAGTCGTAACGTAGGTCGGGAAACGACGCCATGAGTTTCAGCAAATGATATGATTCTGGTGTTTTCTGTGAATATTTGGCTGTGATTCAAAGGACTATTTTCTTGTTCAAACTTCCTGTGCGCCAAAGAGCTAAAAATAGCCGTGATGTGGCAAAGTCATGGAGCACATTGCTGTCCGATGTTCGCGCGTCGAGTTTGGATACGATGCATTACGACATTCAGAATTTTTTGTTCGAAGCCCGTAACTTCAAATTCAGTGCGAGTTTTTGCAAAGATGTGTTGCTACGTCCAAGACTGAACTCCTGACTGTCGATTGCAGTAATTTGTTGGTGTTTGCATGTTTGCATTTAGCCATGA
The DNA here is from genome assembly GCF_037325665.1 of Littorina saxatilis. Lineage (NCBI taxonomy): Eukaryota > Metazoa > Mollusca > Gastropoda > Littorinimorpha > Littorinidae > Littorina > Littorina saxatilis. Next base: position 27,311,171 of record NC_090259.1, read on the forward strand.
GACTGAACATATTGTTGATCACGAAAGTCGTGTAACGCTTCGGCGATCCGGAAACGGCCGAACTTCGCAATTGAAAAGCACACAAAAACAACACCAACGTATAGAAACCATTTTTATTGACATACAACAATGCTTTAATGTCTCAGGAATAGATTCAGATGAAAAAAGTCGTGGTAGAAATAATTTTAATTTACTTTTTCATGATTTCAAATGTGTCACCCCTACTCACTCTCACTGGACCACCATTTCTGAGAATGACCCATATCTCCTTGTCGCTAGACTTACGCCCTGTTACTACCAAATCACTTGTGCATTTTCAAGCTTTGCTAGATCTAGCTTGGCAGTATACTACTAATTACTATAACTTGTACAATATCTTTGTAAGGCATAAGGAGGAAAATCCTGGTTTACAGAAGACAGCATACTGTACGGGAAAGATTTTAGGGACGTTATTTGTGTGATCTGCAAGTTTAGTCTTTGTTTAAAAAAAAAAAGGTTGCCCACCCACCGTTTTTTGTCAACCTTCACTGGATCACGCTTTGGACTACACAGTCCGGATGATGTGGCGCGTGTACGACCCATACTTTCCAAAGAAGGATTCAACTTAAAAAGTATTGGTCGTACACGAACCATGCCATTCGAATAGGGATAAACGTTTTGCCGTCTCTTTGCAGAGTATGAGTCGTACACTACCCACGACATCCGAAGAAGGATAAACAACGTACAATTCCTTACGTAATTCCATATGAGTCGTCCACAACCCAAATCATTGTGTAGTTACAATTACATCGTTTATTTGTTTGATTACAAAGATAATCTTTTAAAAGTTGGGTAATGGGATGGTCGTATGGTGATTGGAGATGACACGAAGTCTCAATCAAAAACGCCAAATATTTTCAGAGATAGACGATTTTGTGAGGTTCTGGGTTGTCCTTGACCCACGAAGCACGGTGAAGGTTAATTAAATAAATGAACCTGCGTCTTCTCTCACCACAGCTGGTTAAATAAATAAATGAACCCATGTCTTCTCTGGCCACTGCTGGGTAAATAACCCATGTCTTCTCTGGCCACAGTTGCTGAAGAAGTTCAAGCTGGACGGGATCTACAAGGGCAAGGAGGAGGCTGACGGGGAGGAGTATTACGTGGAGGATGAGGAGGGTAAGCCCGGTGCCTTCCGCTGCTACCTGGACATCGGCTTGTACCGCACCACCACCGGTGCTCGCATCTTCGGTGCCATGAAGGGAGCTGTTGATGGCGGTCTGGACATCCCACACAGGTGAGCTGGATAGCATCACCTTTTTTTGGTTGATCATGCACATCAGAGCTCGTGGTTCCCTGTGACTGAATGACAACTCTCTCACAGCTTGACAGTCCTTTCCAAGCATTGTCTTTTACACACTTTTGAGGTGTGATATGTTTTCCTGGACATCCCTCACAGGTGAGCTGTATATGATGATTTGTTTTCTTCCCAAAAAATCATGCACATCAGAGCTCATGGTTCCCTGTAACTACACAACTCTCTCACAGCGCATACAAATCTTGACAGTTGTTTCCAAGCGTTGTCTGTTGCACATTTTTGAGGTGTGCATGTTTTACTGGATAGATGACCCCTCTCTCCTTTATCTTCATGAAAATAGCTCGGTTTTGAAGTGTGTTACGGTTTAATGGCTCGCTGAATAGATGACCCGTCTCTCCTCTATCTTGCTGAAAATAGCTCATAGTTTTAAGGTGTGTTACGGTTTAATGGCTCACTAAATAGGTGATCCCTCTCTCCTTTATCTTCATGAAAATAGCTCATAGTTTTGAGGTGTGTTACGGTGTAATGGCTCGCTTAATAGATGACCCCTCTCCTTTATCTTCATGAAAATAGCTCGGTTTTGAAGTGTTACGGTGTAATGGCTCGCTTAATACTAATAGATGACCCCTCTCCTTTATCTTCATGAAAATAGCTCATAGTTTTGAGGTGTGTTACGGTTTAATGGCTCACTGAATAGATTACCCCCCGCAGGTTAGGGGGAAGAATTTACCCGATGCTCCCCAGCATGTCGTAAGAGGCGACTAACGGATTCTGTTTCTCCTTTTACCCTTGTTAAGTGTTTCTTGTATAGAATATAGTCAATGTTTGTAAAGATTTTAGTCAAGCAGTATGTAAGAAATGTTAAGTCCTTTGTACTGGAAACTTGCATTCTCCCAGTAAGGTCATATATTGTACTGCGTTGCAAGCCCCTGGAGCAATTTTTTGATTAGTGCTTTTGTGAACAAGAAACAATTAACAAGTTGCTCTAAACCCCCCCCCCCCCCCCCCCCCCCCCTTTCCCTGTCGCGATATAACCTTGAACGGTTGAAAACGACGTTAAACACCAAATAAAGAAAGAACTGAATAGATGACCAGTCTCTCCTTGATCTTCATGAAAATAGCTCATAGTTTTGAGGTGCGTTACGGTTTAATGGCTCACTGAATAGATTACCCGTCTCTCCTTTATCTTCATGAAAATAGCTCGTTTTGAGGTGTGTTACGGTGGCTCACTGAATTTAGTGAATAGATGGCCCCTCTCTCCTTTATCTTCATGAAAATAGCTCATAGTTTTGAGGTGTGTTACGGGTTAATGGCTCGCTGAATAGATGACCAGTCTCTCCTTTATCTCGATGGAAGTAGCTCATAGTTTACACGTTGTGTGTTGTAGCACCAAGCGTTTCCCTGGCTACGACGGCGAGAGCAACAAATACAGCGCTGAGGTGCACCGCAACTACATCTATGGCAAGCACGTGTCGGACTACATGGAGCACCTGCAGGGAGAGGACGAGGCGCTCTACCAGAAGCAGTTCTCACGATTCATCAAGCTGGGCATCAACCCTGCTAGTGTGAGTTTCTGTCTCTTGTCTAGCTCGATTGCTTTGGTTTTAATATTCAGGCAATCCAAATCTCCGCGGTTTTCCGAAAAAAAGAAAAAAGAAAAACTACACGCGGAAAAATATACTTTAACCCATGTGAAAGGGACATAATAGTGTTTTATTTTAAATGCACAATTTATCTTCACCTGAGGGGGTTAAATTTGTATTTACACTGCCAAAATGCTTCAACTTCTGGGGGCGTTCGTACCCAGACCCCACTCAAGCATTATCTATTTCCTTGAATGGATTGCCTGAAGATTTCAATCACTTGTCTGTCAAACTGTGTGTATCGGACTTGGTCCTGCAATACATCAAAGAATGTTGCTACCTCGTTACCATTTCTCAGCTCAATGTTGTTCCCGGGCTAAGAGGACGTAACGTTATTTGGACCTGATCTGAAATAGGTACAGGTCCAAATGTCCTTGCTTGCGGTCAGAAGAGCTCCTGAGACAGTGACAAAAGGTCAGGTGTCATGTCTACTGTCCCGAATGACACACGATTGCTGACATTTCACCATTGCCAACAGAATAAACAAATAAGAAATAGGTAGAAAATGAATGTGAAAACTGACTTTAATTGTTGATCAGTATTTTCTATACCACTAACAAATAATCTACTTACACATAGCTGTTTGGCAAATGTATGTTGCATGGGACACACTGACATGAAAGTGGAAGATGTTTTCCCTCTAGAGAAACTACATATCAAGTTACACTTTTTGTGCTCTTCCATTCCAGTTGACAATCAATTGTTAACGTATGTTATTAGAAACAATAGAACGAAAACAGATTAGATAGAATGAAAAATGTACTGGTGATGTCATTTGGGACATACTGACATGAAAACGTCACCTTTTGTCATTGTCTCATCTGCTCTTAAAAACTATCAGACAGTAGTTATTGTCCTGGAAGATTAAAAAAAAAAAAAAAGTATGCATCACAGGCCGTAGACAGAGGCTTAAGATAAACACTGTTATCCTCATACTCGATTGTAGGATTAACCTTCGCCGGTGGTCGTGGGTCCGTGTTGACCCAGAAGGGTGTTTATTTGCAAATATCTCTTAAACAAGTTAGAATTTTTTAATGAGCTTTTAAGAATGACTCCGGCACTTAAACAGCTCTTATGTCCTAACATTTCAGCGAGAAGTAATTAAAAAAAGTCATCTTTAGACTACAAACATCGTGGGGCTGTGCGGACCCATGTTTCTCAAAGAAGGAAAGGAAAAGAATGGGTCTGCACGGCCCCGCGATGACTTCCGTGTGTAGTCGATAACCCGGACGGGTGAAGGTTAACAATGGTATCTTTGTATGAAAGTCAATAGACTTGGTTATGCTGTTCCATCATTCATTCCAACAGACACAGTTGGGAATAGGTGATGGTACGATTGTTTTTATGCTTTCACAGGTTGGGGGCATGTACAAGAAAGCCCATGCTGCCATCCGCGCCGACCCAGAGGCCAAGACCAAGCCCGAGAAGACTGTGCAGAAGAAGAGGTTGGTTATGATGCTTTTTCTTTTGTATTAACATGTATCTGGGACTTAATTGGAGATTATTTTTATCTGTTCTGATGGTAACTGACAGCTAGTTAAAAAGTTGCATAATTTCCAACGGCTACAATTTATCTTCTGAAACTTGAGCCGACAAGTGGCTGTCCCACCGAGTGGCTGTCCCACCCAACTGTCACAGCTTTGTAGCACCTTCTTGCAACCCACCCACCCACCCACCCCCCCACCCTGCGGGTTAGGGGGAAGAATTTACCCAATGCTCCTCAGCATGTCGTAAGAGGCGACTAACGGATTCTGCCACCCAACTGTCACAGCTTTGTAGCACCTTCTTGCAACCCACCCCCCCTGCGGGTTAGGGGGAAGAATTTACCCAATGCTCCCCAGCATGTAAGAGGCGACTAACGGATTCTGTTTCTCCTTTTACCCTTGTTAAGTGTTGTATAGAATATAGTCAATTTTTGTAAAGATTTTAGTCAAGCAGTATGTAAGAAATGTTAAGTCCTTTGTACTGGAAACTTGCATTCTCCCAGTAAGGTAATATATTGTACTACGTTGCAAGCCCCTGGAGCAAATTTTTGATTAGTGCTTTTGTGAACAAGAAACAATTGACAAGTGTCTCAATCCTATCTTTCCCCGTCGCAATATAACCCTTCGTGGTTGAAAACGACGTTAAACACCAAAGAAAGAAAGAAAGAAAGAAAGTGCTTTAGTGAACAAGAAAAAGTTAAGTGTCTCTATTCCATCTCCCCCCCTTTCCCTGTCACGATATAACCTTCGTGGTTGAAAACAACGTTAAACACCAAATAAAGAAAGACCTTCTTGCAAAAAAAACCTGTGCCTTGGCATCATTCTATATTTTGGGGGGCTTTTGTGATTGCAGTCCTGTTTCTTTTTAAATAGTAAAGTAGGATTGCATGTGTGTGCGTGCGTGAGAGAGCTTTTAGCAAATATGACTACATGTGTGTGTGTGACAACATTACAAACGAGTTCCATGCTTTGCACTCATCAATGATTTTGTGTGTGTTCCAGATGGAACCTGCGCAAGCTGTCCAAGGCCCAGAGAGAGGCTCGCGTCAAGCAGAGAAAGATGGCATTTATCAAGAAGCTTGATGAAGAAGAAGATGCCTAGAAACTGAAAAAAATAAGTAAACTCTGCTTGAAGTCAATAAAGTTGTCGAGTCGTCAAGTTTGGAGCATGTTTGTCATCTGTGAGAAATGCTTGTGAATGACTGCCAAGTGTGTTGAAAGAGATGTATGTATGTGGATTAACATGCATTTGCGTATAGTTTCCAGTACAAAGGACTAAACATTTCTTACATACTGCTTGACTAAAATCTTTACAAAAATTGACTATATTCTATGCAAGATTGTTTGTTTATTTGTTGCTTAACGTCCAGCCGACTACGCAGAGCCATATCAGGACGAGGAAGGGGGGGATGAAGGGGGCCACTTGTCAAGCGATTCCTGTTTACAAATGCACTAACCCATTACTTGTGTCCCAGCAGGCTTTAGTAAAACTAAATTAATACCTACTGGAAGATTACCAGTTTCCAGTATGTTAAAATAGGCTTAACCTATCTACTGCTGGACTTACATCAGAACACTAACAGATTAAACTATACATGAATCGCGAGACAAGCGGCAAGAGAAGAGATTTTTGGAAAAAATACAGGTGAATGAGCAAGAAGGCAGAAAAAAGAAAAGAATTCATGAAGAAAAAGAGAGCATGACAGGAAAGAGGAACCAAAAATCTACCTAACAGCAAAGTAGAAAGCTCCTGCGGTTCCAAAAACAGGAGGGGCCTTTAATTTCATAACCGCAGTGCCCCACTGCGGGATATTCTATGCAAGAAACACTTAACAAGGGTAAAATGAGAAACAGAAACCGTTTGTTGCCTCTTACGACATGCTGGGGAGCATCGGGTAAATTCTTCCCCCTAACCCGCGGGGGGTAACAAAAGTTATTGAACTTGATATATTTAGTTAACAATATTTTGAAAGAGTTCTGATTATTTTGTCACGTCTGTTATTAAAATAACCGAAAACAGAAACGAATACCGTCCTGCCAACACATTTATGATTGTAATTATTTTGCCAAAAAAAGAAGATATTTTTCCCCCCCAATTGCCAAAAAAAAAAAGTCTGGGGTCCCGCGAAAAAATAGGGTCGGTCGGGATACCGTAAACAGACTATTTTTTGTGTGTGGCCTAATCATCTAATGCCACATACAAGTTATTCAACTCAGCATCCTGAAAGTGTGAGTTTGAACACAAGGGGGTTATGCCTTAGGTTTGAACAGATATTTTTAGTCCTGGCTTTACCCAAACATTACATGGTTTGTTTGCTTAACGCCCAGCCGACCACGAAGGGCCATATCAGGGCGGTGCTGCTTTGACATATAACGTGCGCCGCAGCACAGGCTTCATGTCTCACCCAGTCACATTATTCTGACACCAGACCAACCAGTCCTAGCACTAACCCCATAATGCCAGACGCCAGGCCCACTAGATTGCCAATTTTAAAGTCTTAGGTATGACCCGGCCGGGGTTCGAACCCACGACCTCCCGATCACGGGGCGGACGCCTTACCACTAGGCCAACCGTGCCGGTAAACATTACATGGTACAATCAGGATGAGTGGAAGGTTTGGAAAACACACAGCCTGTGTATGTGTTCCAAACCTTCCACTCATCCCGAGCGACAGCCATAATCACAGCTCAGAGACCAAGCTCTCGCAGGGATTACAAATGTTTCTAATTATGCAGAAAAATTCCGCAAACTGTACTTTAAAAAATCAAAAAAAATCAACTCGGTGGTGAATGTTTTCAATGTTTGAATATTTTATTTATTGGCCATTTTAGTGTTTATAACCCTTCGCCTTATTGATTTTGAATACAACATCATGAAATGACAATTTTTCAAAAAAAGTGACTGAGTCTAAGCGCAATGATTTTGGAAAACGTTCAGTGTTTATCACGTTCAATGCTTTGGCCAGCTCTAAGCATCCCAATCGCTTGCTGAGTCTCTCTCCTTCATCAAGTCGTGGCATGATTGCGATATCTGATACAGCCAAACAGCCAGTTGCATTTCATAGGGCCATACACTATCTTTTTTACGTTATTGTCTCCCGTTCAGCCCATGGTCTTTATTAGCACAGTGAGCTGTGGCTGGATCAGCAATACTGCAAAGCGCACGCTGACAGCATGAAACATTTGCTCCGACACTCAAGATGTCAACTACAAACTACAGGTTCAATCTGATTTTCGTTTGAGAGCAAAATCGTTCAATGCACTATTTGCAGAATTTATGCCTTTCAGTATATATATGACAGCTCAGATCGTATTTGTTACATCACGACATAGCACCAGTATACTGGCGGTAGGAAGAAAAATGTATTAAAAAAAATTCACAGACACCAGAGACTTTAAAGGGAGGCAATCGTTTCCACTGCCAGTTTGCTAAATAGGCCAGAAAGGATGAGTTGTTTCCCATGAACCGTTTTCTACCTGGAAGTGTGTTTCCAACCCCACCCAAAAGTGTGTTGGTGTCTCAAAGAGCAAAACTTTTTCCGAAATCCAATAATATACCAATTTTTTTGAAAATATTTGGATTATGTGTTAAATTTACCCTCGTACATGTTATGTTAATTAGAAACATTTAAGAATCAAATATTTCACAAAAGCAAACCAATTTAAATGTAAGTGCATCAGATATTTAATGATATTTTTTGGAAATGTGTCAAAATTCGGTGTGTTGAAAGAGCAGTGTTGACCCCGATTTTCTACTGCAAACAAAAAATAATAGCAAAATCTCAAAGTATGTGCGAGTTCCCTAATATGGACCACATTCAACAAATCGAAGAAAATAAAAGCTAAAGGCTATTTTCATTAATTCATTAAGAAGCTTGCTGAAAATAACCTATAACTAGCCCTCGAGATTTAAAAAAAAATATAACAGTCTTCTTTACGTAGAAGTTGATAATTTCACTTATTTTCATTCTGTTTTTAATAAGCTTCTTTAGTTTCCTGGTGTTCTTCAAATAATGCTCTCATCAACCCGAAACAGATAAATCTAAAGCATATTTTGACTAGTCTGACTTGCCCACCAAGTTGAATCGTGCTATTTTGAAGTATAGGGGGCTTTTTACAGTGATTCGTGAAGGCTGCTTCACTGGTCCATATTGGGCGCCCAGGCTCCTAATATGGCCATTTGTGAATTTGTCTGTATTTAATTTTTGATGAATGTCTATCAGAGCTATTTCACTCTAATTAGGCCTAACGGTTAACCTAAGAGAGAATGACTACTACCAAACACAAAATGAAACTTTTTCGCAAGAAACAAGCCAGTTATCGGCATGAAACAAAAAGTGGTCCATATTAGGAGCCCTTCCCCTACAGTATGTAGGATAAACAGAATACTACATGGCTTGCTGTTTCGTACCAGATTTACACTCGTTGCTTTTTCAAATAGTGGCAGCTCGCTTTCGCTCGCAGTTCAATATTTAAAAAAACAACTCATGTAAATCTGGTACGACTGTCACAGCAAGCCAAGAAGTGTTCTATATATTTCCCACACACCAGTGAACAACCTAGGGTAAGGCGGGTTTTTGGTGGACAATTGATTGATCGACTTTGCGGGGGGCCCGGGTAGCTCAGGTGGTAGAGCATTGGACTTGTGATCGAGAGGTCGCTGGTTCGAATCCGGGCCGGGACGGACACGGGTCAACTTATGTGCAGACCCAGAGACCGTATCAATCTCCCACCCCCGTGTCACCACAATGGCACGTTAAAGATCTTGGTCATTCTACCATAAGTGCAGATGGCTGATACCACCTAAACACGCAAACATCAAAAAGCCATGAGGGCGTAAAACTCGAATCATATAAACCAATTCATGTCCAATATAGGCAATTAAGACCTGACGGACAATAAGCCCCTTCATATTTACTCGACTTTGGTGAAGACTAATTAATTGGTACCTTAATGAGCACTGGACAAGTGGCTGGTTCTGCATAACCACTGTGCCTCAGCTCACTGTTGTCATATGTAAAAGCGCTTACTCCCCTTTGATATATTAGTATTCAGTAGCACGGGAATACTTCCGTAAATAAAACCAAGAAACACGACAGGTTTAGTTTTTGGACGTTTAATCATTCACAAGTATGTTGACCTAGTTGTCTTCGAAATGGACGGACAAAAAATGTAATGTTAATGCTGAAATGATGAAAAGAAAGTAGGTATCGGTAAGTTGACTGGGAACTTGACTAACCTTTCTCAAAGTTGTATTTTGATTAGTGATTGGAGAGTTAAGTCTTTCTGTGTCGATTGGCTTCGAATATAATCAAAATGGATAAGACCGTTTGCTTGTTTAATTTCCATACAAAGACCATTATGCGACTTGCTGGGCTAGGGCTGGTCAGTCTGCACAAGAAGGTATCCACAGTTGGGGCAACTAGCCGCGGGATCAGATTGCTTGAACTCACAAACAAATCTCCCTTTCAACCATGAATTCGACGCATCTCTTGGCAGCAGAAACTCTACTTTCTATGATAATATTTTTTTGCTTTTTATATTCTTAGCGTTAGTCTCCAGGTACCTGTGGTTAAGACAAACAAAACTTGACACCCACATCAGACCCAGCACTTCGTTCCCGCCTAGTTGCGTAACGGGCTTTCTCGTGCACAATCATACAACCTCTAATCGGTATTTGATCGATTTAGTCAGTTTCGGCAAAAAGCGGAACTCAACTGAAACTGACCGGTCCGGATTGATTAATTAGTGCGAATTAGAAGGAGTGACTCGTTCATCGACTGGCTCCCATTACCATCGAAGTCACACCAGACAAACGAGAGAAAAAATGCGATGCTGAAAGAGGGGGGGGGGGGGGGGGGGGGAGTAATTGTTTTGTTTTCGAGGAAAATAATTGTATGATGGTTTTTCGATACTGGCAAAGCCGTGGTCGAAAACGAATCAGTCACGATTCAGCTCGTGTAATTAAGGATAACGGTCTCTTTCTCTATGTGTGTGTGTGTGTGTTTTTGTCATTACTTTTTTTTGGTATTGTTCGGTGGTGTCAGTTTACAGACGGTCATTAGCAACGATGATGCCGGTTATGCGGGAAAAATCGAACTAGGATGGCAGTATGATCTTCGACTGAACTGATCAGAGTTGCTTGCGGTGTCAGTGGAACAGAGAAAGAACGCACCCATATAATATATACATCATCACACATGATCATGCAGTGGTCGAGTCTTTTATTTATTTGACAAACGCGGGAAAGATCATACTCAAGCTACAACACTGACTAGAAGACCTACGAGGGGCAAGAGCATCCTTCCATTTGGACACACACCAAAACTGAACAGTCTATAATTGCTTTCTCTGCAGACAGAGAGTGAGTTGTTTGCCGAATCAGTTTATTTTCCCAGGGACCTATAGGTCTATGATTTTGCAAGTGACACCCATATGTTTATCTGCAAAACTGATTAACGATTTCCCCCCGCGGGTTTGGGGGAAGAATTTACCCGATGCTCCCCAGCATGTCGTAAGAGGCGACTAACGGATTCTGTTTCTCTTTTTACCCTTGTTAAGTGTTTCTTGTATAGAATATAGTCATTTTTTTTTAAAGATTTTAGTCAAGCAGTATGTAAGAAATGTTAAGTCCTTTGTACTGGAAACTTGCATTCTCCCAGTAAGGTCATATATTGTACTACGTTGCAAGCCCCTGGAGCAAATTTTTGATTAGTGCTTTTGTGAACAAGAAACAATTGACAAGTGGCTCTATCCCATCTCCCCCCTTTCCGGGTCGCGATATAACCTTCGTGGTTGAAAACGACGTTAAACACCAAATAAAGAAAAGAAAGAAAGATTAACGATTAATCAAAATTTCCCATTCCTGCATAGGAAGCAGCCAGGCTGTTCATTTCTGATGTGTGTCCAATTGGAAGGACTGAGGCTCTTATCACACGTAAAATAATGAGCATCTCTGAAGTTGTTGACTGAGGATCATGTTGAGGTAATATGCATGGGTCGCAAATCACTGTGACGCTCTGTCTGCCACCGAATTAACGATACAGTGGAACCTCCGTAAAGAGACTTCCCAATTAAAGACCGCCGTTTTGTTTTAAATTATTTGTTTGTTTATTTATTGAATAATCTATTTAGTTATATCTTTATTTTTACAATTTATTTATTAATTTGTTTTAAGGATTTGTGTTTTTTTACCCTGTTCATAAGTTCCAATTTTCCGTCCGTGAAAGTAATTTCCGTTTTACTTTTCATTGTCTTGAAATGGTGAAGAACCATGCAGTGTGACACATCAAAGAAAATGGCATGGTTCTGATAATGTATACGATCGCCAATCATGTCTCAGTGCCTTAGTCATCGTTTTGATTTTGTTCATCGTTTCCACCATTTCCATCGTTTCCACCGTTTCCATCGTTTCCACCATTTTCATCGTTTTCACCATTTTCATCGATGCCACTCAGCGCTGTCATCACGCAGGCAGCGGGAAGGAGACTGAGAAAGAGGAGATTGGTGTTGCCAGAAAACAAGATGACGTCTTGCCGAATCATGGCTCCTAGCCGTGTCGTGGCAAGGAAGCGGGTGGCCTTGAGAACCGCGGTGTTCAGCAGTTTTATAGGCAGGAATCTTTCCCCGCCAATACTGAGCAGCAGCCACACAATGGCGACCAGAGAACAGTACTTAAACCCTGCATACAGCACACCAGTCACCCCTCCTTCTCTGAAGCCGTCGAAAATAGTGAACAAGATTGCCAATACGAAACTCACATTCAGGCCAAAATTCTGTCCAGGGCGGAAAAAGCTCAAACAGGTCTTGAGACAGGAATAGTTAAAACACTCACTCGCAGACTCTTGCCCATAAACGTACGTCCCTTCGCTGTTGGCGACTAATATTAAGGGAAGCGGCAGTGTAGAGTCTATCCTAAACCCTTCAGTCCACTCCTCGAGGCCTTCCTTTCCTGGGTCGACCCACACGAACTTGGCAAAGCCAGCAAAGTTAGCACTGAGAGCGGCGAAGAACGGTGTCGGTGTGGATCTGCGGGCGAAAAGCACCACGAGGTTCTCTTGCTGGTCTAAAGGGTTTTGGAGCAACGCCTGTTCCATGTGCATCTTGTCGGGCGTGGAGATGTTCTTGACGTTGTACTGGAGTTTGTCCACGAGCCAGTTGTAGACCTTGTGCTCGGTGAGAGTGCGGCCGAAAAAGGTGAACACACGCGGGTTGGTGTACTCGAGTCGAGGTAGTGATAGCTGAAGCTTGGGCAAACTGGATCCATGCCAGCCGCGTTGGTAGCAGCCCCTTTATTAACACAGAAAGTCACGCACACACGCACACACACACACACACACACACACACACACACACACACACATGACACGCGCACGCATGCACATGCACACATACACAGTATTAAAGAGGCGTGTCAAAGACTTGTGAGAATGACAGTGGTACCTGCGATACAACTTTGAGAAGGGCAAAGCCCATACGACTCACATGCTTTACACATTTTTCCTACCAAAATACATGTGACCTTGACCAGGTCATCCAAGGTCATGCAACACAAAGCTGTTAATTCAAGACATAGGAAGTACAATGGTGCTTATTGGCTCTTTCTACCATGAGATATGGTCACTTTTAGTGGTTCACTACCTTATTTTGGTCACATTTCATAAGGGTCAAAGTGACCTTGACCTTGATCATATGTGACCGAATGTGTCTCATGATGAAAGCATAACATGTGCCCCACATAATTTTTAAGTTTGAAACAGTTATCTTCCATAGTTCAGGGTCAAGGTCACTTCAAAATATGTATACAATCCAACTTTGAAGAGCTCCTGTGACCTTGGCCTTGAAGCAAGGTAAACCAAACTGGTATCAAAAGATGGGGCTTACTTTGCCCTATATATCATATATAGGTGAGGTATTGAATCTCAAAAACTTCAGAGAAAATGGGAAAAATATGAAAAATAGCTGTTTTTTAGGCAACATTTATGGCCCCTGCGACCTTGACCTTGAAGCAAGGTCAAGATGCTATGTATGTTTTTTGGGGCCTTGTCATCATACACCATCTTGCCAAATTTGGTACTGATAGACTGAATAGTGTCCAAGAAATATCCAACGTTAAAGTTTTCCGGACGGACGGACGGACGGACGACTCGGGTGAGTACATAGACTCACTTTTGCTTCGCATGTGAGTCAAAAAACCGTGTGGCCAACTGCAGTCTCCTTCCACTGCAAGCTGTTCGGAGGAAAGGAAGACCTGGAGAAGACGGCATCATTCGTCTCGCTGTCCGGTCTGACAGTATAACTAGTGTGATCGACAAGAAGAAGAAGTACCTGCGATGAAAGGACACCCGAGGGACCAGCCAAACCCGTCCCTGTGATTGAATGATTTCTTATCAATGTTTGGCATCAAATATGGAGAAAAGCAAAAGAACAACGATCCAAAATACAAAATGGTCGTTTGTGAGAAAAACAACCCTTTTCATTGTTTGGTTCTCTGGTGTTTGCTTTTGCTTTTTACATTTAGTCAAGTTTTGACTAAATGTGTTACCATAGAGCGGGAATGAGACGAGGGTCGTGGTGTATGTGTGTGTGTCTGTCTGTCTGTCTGTGCGTGTGTGTGTGTAGAGCGATTCAGACCAAACTACCGGACCGATCTTTATGAAATTTGACATGAGAGTTCCTGGGAATGATATCCCCGGACGTTTTTTTTCTTTTTTTCGATAAATAATTTTGATGACGTCATATCCGGCTTTTTGTAAAAGTTGAGGCGGCACTGTCACACCCCCATTTTTCAATTAAATTGATTGAAATTTTGGCAAAGCAATCTTCGACAAAGGCCGGGCTTTGGTATTGCATTTTAGCTTGGTGGCTTAAAAACCAATGAGTGAGTTTGGTCAATAAAAATCGGAAACTTGTAATTAAAATTATTTTTTTATTAAATGATCCAAAAACAATTTCATCTTATTCTTCGTCATTTTCTGATTCCCAAAACATATACATATGTTATATTTGGATTAAAAACAAGCTCTGAAAATTAAAAATATAAAAATAATGATCAAAATTAAATTTCCGAAATCGATTTAAAAACAATTTCATCTTATTCCTTGTCGGTTCCTGATTCCAAAAACATATAGATATGATATGTTTGGATTAAAAACACGCTCAAAAAGTTAAAACGAAGAGAGGCACAGAAAAGCGTGCTATGCAGCACAGCGAAACCACTACCGCGCTAAACAGGCTCGTCAGTTTCACTCCGTTTTGCACAAGCGGCGGACTACGGTCATTTAAAAAAAATGCAGTGCGTTCAGTTTCATTTTGTGAGTTCCACAGCTTGACTAAATGTAGTAATTTCGCCTTACGCGATTTGTTCTTTTGGGTTTACCTTTCTGTAATTGATGTTGTCCTGAATAGGGGAAATATAGATACCAGTTTTGTGCTGTCCTTGTCTTGGTTAATATAGTTTTTGTTTTGTTTGAACCAAAGAACGACAAACCAAACAAAAAACAGTACAAAATCTTCTATTACAAATTCTTGGTTTTTTTTACAATAACAGGATCTTCTCTGTATGGTCTGAACATGAATGTCAAAACTCTTTTTACAAATATCAAAATGTCTGGTTACTTTTTTTCTTGGCGAACAGTTCAGACGTGCTTAAGGTATTTATTTATTTACACACTCCTGTTTATTTATATTCGTCAGCCGGTTTTGGTTTAAGCAGGGACCTATATTTATAGGTCTATGATTTAAGCATAAATTCTTGCAAACAGTTTCTATTCATTCATCTTCTTAATTGTCTATCTCTTTTATTCACTCGTTTGTTGATGTATTTGCATATTGTGGTTTTTTTCCTTCTATATGTATTTATTTACTTACTTGGCACTGACTATACACATAGTTTGTATTTTACATCTCTGGGTTCTTGACTGGCACTTGGTTCTTTGGATGTTCTTCGTCTGGTAACTACTGTGCACTTTTTGGATGTATTGACCCATCCATAGATTCAATCATGTAATTGTACATAATAATGATTAAAAAAAACAATTAAAAAAAAAAATAATCAGTCAACTCACTCGCTGTCCAACGTGCAGTTGAGAACCCCGGTACGGACACCAAGCTGTCGCGCACGTTTTCTCAGTGTTCTCCACGACCTTTCGTCCATCATGGGTCCTTTGTGGTTGTGCTGGTTGTCGTTGTTGTCGTCGTTCTCGTCGCCCGCCACCACCATCACCAGCCAGGCTGTGTCTCTGGAGGAGTCTACGTCAAGGCTGTAGTCGAGGACCGTCGTGAAGTGTGTGTCGTCCTGTGCGGCTGCCGCCATTTGTTTCAAACTGTCCATTTCGGCTGTTGTCACGTGGCCTGTTATGATATAACAACAAACACTAAAATAAAACTAGCACTGTACGACAACAACAGTAACAACAACAACAACTGATGGCTTTTGTAAGAAATAAATGCAACAACAACAAAAACAACTGGCGGCTTTTTAAGAAATAAATGCATACACAATTTCCCACTTAACCACACCATGCATCAGTTGGGGTGTTGATTTTTGGCATAAGACTCGACGGAAGTATGTCGGGGTAAAAACGGTCATACACGTAAAAACACAATCATGCAAAACACGAGTGAACGTGGTAGTTTCAACCCATGCTTCAATACCTGAATGTTGCACGCGTTGCACGAGCTCTGTCTTCTCCAAAGCATCTCCATAGAATACGCCTCGCTGGTCCAGCAGTCCCTTCAGCTCGCTGACTGACAGTGACGAAGGGGGCACTTCATGAGACTGGTGACTGCCTAGGTACCACGTGTAAAGACTGTGCAGCCGTGCCATCACAAATAGAATTGTCAAGTAGCATATAAGAAAAACTAGTTTGACCGGTATCTGCAACAAAAAACAAAAAAACAATAAAAGGACAATGTAAATAAATACAATCCGGTAAGCATACTGAAGCATGTTTTGCATACTTCATGTGAAGTAAAAAAAAAAATATATATATATATATATATAAAAAGAAGAAGAGAAGGCAAATAAACAGCAACCACCACCACCACCAACAACAGACTATTCGACGTAAGAATGGCTTCACCACTCAACCTAACATGAAATGTGAACCTGATGAACCATCAGCTCCCCCGAAATCGGCGCATGCTGCCTGAATGGTGGGGTTAAAACGGTCATACACGTAAAAACCCACTCATGCAAAAACATGAGTGAACGTGGGAGTTTCAGCCCATGAACGAAGAAGAAGAAGAACCTTCAGCTATCTGCGACAATGACAAATCAGATCAGCATGAGATTTGAACTTGCTAGTTATCTGCCCAGCTGTCGATACGCTGACTTGTTTCTTGTAGGTTCTTTCTCTGGTTTGCTTTCTCTGTAGAATACGAAATCATGTCCTGAATTTGCACGGGCACCGTGCGCCTGAAAGACAAACAAACCATTTCTTCTTGTCCCTTTCTCACTGTGTCCGCTCTCTCTATAGCTGTCTCTCTACGAGTAGTATCAAAACAATTGTATGCTCATAAGTATTACAATTGTTATCGTAAGTCAGTCTCTCTCTCTCTCTCTCTCTCTCTCTCTCTCTCTCTCTCTCTCTCTCTCTCTCTCTCTCTCTCTCTCTCTCTCTCTCGCGCGCGCGCGCTCTCTCTCTTTCTCGCTCCCCCCCACCCACATACACACGCAGGGCACACGCACTAGTGTGAGTTTCATACATGTACACACACATGCATACATACACAAACACACACATACCCACACATACCCCCCCACACACACACCCACATACACATACACACATTCATGGAGAGCCGATATAGTTATCACAGAGCAGAGTACAGTAATGTTGTAGCGTGCTCACTCTGCATGTATGGGCTGATATTCCATATTGAATATTCAAGACCCTATCGATCTTCTTTCCGCATGTACTGTAACATTTGA
This sequence comes from Littorina saxatilis, assembly GCF_037325665.1. Taxonomy (NCBI): domain Eukaryota; kingdom Metazoa; phylum Mollusca; class Gastropoda; order Littorinimorpha; family Littorinidae; genus Littorina; species Littorina saxatilis. The sequence goes on from NC_090259.1 coordinate 27,328,529, forward strand.
ATAAGATAGCCATCTATTATTTGTTCACACAGCGGCCCAGTGTTGGGAAAATAGCTGTGGCACTATTGCCACATTTTAGTCGTCCATAAGCCGTTTCCTGTACTCTATCCGACCTACGCTTTGGCTTAGTCAAAGCAAAAATTGAGCGAAACATTTACCTGTCAAAATATCCGTGTATTGTTTTTGTTTTCTTTCTCGGTTTTTGTGTTTTGGCGCGCTCGTGCGTGTTTGTATGTGTGCATGTTTGTGTGTACTTTGTATGAACTTTTGAAACTGAATCTTTGAAGTATGAAACACCAACAAACATACAACTTTACTAGTAATAGACTTAGTTACATGACTACTACCCCGCTCTTCTTGTCAATTTCACTGCCTTTGCCATGAGCGGTGGACTGACGATGCTACGAGTATACGGTCTTGCTGAAAAATGGCATTGCGTTCAGTTTCATTCTGTGAGTTCGACAGCTACTTGACTAAATATTGTATTTTCGCCTTACGCGACTTGTTATATTTAGTCAAGTTTTGACTAAATATTTTAACGTAGAGGGGGGAATCGAAACGAGGGTATGGTGTATGTGCGTGTGTGTGTGTGTGTGTGTGTGTAGAGCGATTCAGACTAAACTACTGGACCGATCTTTATGAAATTTGACATGAGAGTTCCTGGGTATGAAATCCCCGAACGTTTTTTTCATTTTTTTGATAAATGTCTTTGATGACGTCATATCCGGCTTTTCGTGAAAGTTGAGGCGGCACTGTCACGCCCTCATTTTTCAACCAAATTGGTTGAAATTTTGGTCAAGTAATCTTCGACGAAGCCCGGACTTCGGTATTGCATTTCAGCTTGGTGGCTTAAAAATTAATTAATGACTTTGGTCATTAAAAATCTGAAAATTGTAAAAAAAAATAAAAATTTATAAAACGATTCAAATTTACGTTTATCTTATTCTCCATCATTTGCTGATTCCAAAAACATATAAATATGTTATATTCGGATTAAAAACAAGCTCTGAAAATTAAATATATAAAAATTATTATCAAAATTAAATTGTCGAAATCAATTTAAAAACACTTTCATCTTATTCCTTGTCGGTTCCTGATTCCAAAAACATATAGATATGATATGTTTGGATTAAAAACACGCTCAGAAAGTTAAAACAAAGAGAGGTACAGAAAAGCGTGCTATCCTTCTTAGCGCAACTACTACCCCGCTCTTCTTGTCAATTTCACTGCCTATGCCGTGAGCGGTGGACTACGAGTATACGGTCTTGCTGCGTTGCATTGCGTTCAGTTTCATTCTTTGAGTTCGACAGCTACTTGACTAAATATTGTATTTTCGCCTTACGCGACTTGTTTAAATTTGGGACGTCAAGTGGGCTAAAAACCTATTATACATCTACTTCCTGTTCTCTGTGGTGCACGTCTTTCAGTGAAGTAGAATGCGGGAGAGAGAGAGAGGGAGAGAGAGAGAGAGAGGGGGAGAAAGAGAGAAAGAAACACACACACACTCACACGCACACACACACACACACAGATCGATGTTGCAGTGCTGGTCTGAACTTGCACTTCTAATGAAAGGTTTTAGACTGGGAAGACCTGCAGCAACGCGATATATAGCGCGCAGCTTTATCAAAAAGAACAAAACATACAAACAACACAAACAGTATATTTTTTGACAGAAAACCCACAAGTACTTCAACATTTGTGCATACCTTCATCGTGTACATACCTTCATTACGTGTTCTTTTCCGTCGCTATCGGCGCACTGGACTGTGTCGACAGCAGGTAAACTGCCGATCAGGTATAGAAATGACGAGATCGGAGCTGTAGGAGGTGCAAACACAGTCATCCGTGAAAAAGGGCTTAAAGGTGGCACACTGTTCTGGGAAATGGAATCTCTAAGGTGGAGTTCTAGTAATGGTGACGTGTCATTACGTGTATATATGTAAAGAGTCGGCACTGGAATAAAGAATGGAACTGTATATGGAGGTTTGAATAAAGAAAAAAAACCGGCAGTGATATCTTCTCAACCATTTAGTGTGCTAGAGTGTTATGCAGACACTGTTTGCCAACACATGTATTTCCATTAGAAAAAAAAGTGTATTCTCTCCAGCAAAAGATAGTACACACTGTGTTTTTCCTGCCGCCAAGTTTTCATTACTTGTTCCATTCAGCTTTCAGACTGTGATTGATTCAAACAGGATTGGTCATTGTTTGTAGGCCTGCCAGACGTTTGAGTGTTTACGGAGTTGAATTCAAGAGTCGGAAAAGTGGGGCAGCGCGCTTTTCTCTCTTTTATCTTGTCACTTAATCCACACAAAAAACACATGCAAGCTCAAAATCATGACCAACAACAATCCCAAAATCAATGAAAGAATGTCTATGTGGTCACTCCGCTGGTATGGCATAAGGAATAGGCTTACACTGCGTTGAATATGCGTGCTAACTGTACATGTGCGTGACAATTAACGTTTTGATTCAAAGCGAGTAAACATCAGCACATTTCATAGGAAGTTAACTACATTTTAGGAAAAAATAAAACTGGCCTTATATAACATAAATTGAACTTTTCAGACAGCTTATTAACGTTTTATGGATGTTGCCCAGTGTTTCTTTTAGCATTGAAAAGCAATGCTGCCATGAGTATACACGTTTGTACCAAACTCATGATACATTTTACTACTTTGTATAATAACGACGTTTAGACTTATGTCAAACAAATTCCCTGCTTACAACAGCAAAAGGGGTCCTGATTTGGCCTATTATGGTCCGCTGGACCCGAAAAGCAATAGCTAACTAACTAACTAACAACAGCAAAACCTGTTTACTCCATGGCACCATCAAAAAATATTATTTAAAAAAACCCATTCTTGCTTTAACAGAGCTACATCTGTTACTTTATGCGCACACACAATTGTCGCAATTCATTTCAAATTACTACACACACAAAACTGCACTGTCAAAATCTGGGTGGGTGTTTCTCCTAAAATGCTAGATTTACCAAAGTTTGGCGTCACGCATTAACATTTTACAGCTCCCCATCCTGGTGAATTCCAGGAAATAAAGTTGGAGGTTTTTGCGACAGGGGTTCATGTCTTGAATAAAAAATGCACATGCACTTTTCATTCCAAAATGAATGCGACACCATTCCAACACACATAATTATTACAAAAATATTCACGTGCAGTCCGTAGTATTACAGTGGCCTTCGTGAACAGTGAAGTAAGTGTTCACTTCGGTTGATATTAAATCTGTGACGCGAAATTCAAAAATGCGTACTGTCTTTCGCCGTTGAGTAGGCCTATACAATCTCGGTTGGTTGGTTACTTGAGTTTTACGTCCTCACAGGAACAAGAGCCTATTAGGGACATGAAGTGTTTATATGCTAAAAAATAATAATAACAAGAAATTCCTCCGAGGTAGGAAAAACACCCCCGTCCAAGGAAAATAACCTTCTCAGTTGGTGGCAGTGAGAATGGTTATTTCCCTTTGACCATTAATATGTCCCTCTATAAGTCCTTGTATAATTCTAATCCACCAATAACTCCCTAACCGTGTGTTTGACTGGTCCCAATTTTTGTAAGGACCGTCTCAGGAATGTGTAGAACCTGTTCACCAAGTTTGGTGACGATCGGTCCGTTCATTCTTGAGATCTATATGCGAACACAAACACACAAACAAACAAACAAACAAACACATCGACCGAATCCTATACACACCCCTATACCGGGGGTGTAACTATACCGGGGGTGTAATAATACAATATCGGTGAATAGGCTAACATGAGTACGGCATTGTGTAGAGGTTGTGCGTTGGTGTGTGTTTGCATTTCGTCTTTCTTTGTGACTGCAAAAAAGAGTCAGATTACCGCTTCTGACGAGCGTCCAAACTGAACAGGCGATTCTTCCGGGTTCAAACGTCTGTAGAATTCTTGTTGTATTGGTTTCAATCAAAACAGTTGCAGTAACTTGTGTCAATTAAAAGGCAGAGAAAGAAATCGTTGAGATGGCGGCTGCACGTTTCCTAGTCGTGTACAATGACACCTCTTGAGCACCCAGCATGTTATCAAAAGTGACCGCAACGAGATATAATTTGAATTATACATATGTATCATTGTGATAACATTCAGAATGAGTATGACTTGCATGTGTTGGCATACTACTGGATAGTCGGTAAGGCAAACAAACGCACACTCTCCCACACACACACACACACACACACACACACACACACACACACACACACACACACACACACACACACACACACACGCACGCACGCACATACACACTCGCACGCACACACGAACGCACACACTGACACAATATTTCACAGAAAAGAGAGGGTTAGTCAAAATGGACAGCAAAAGATGTCACCTATTAAGCCGTTGACAATTCAATATGGCGTTTGTCATAATCCATTCTGCCACATGGTGTTTATCACTGTGTGTGATTAAAACATTTTTTTCTGCCAAGCAACAGCTTTGTGGAGTGTTTAATCAATAATATTCATCTGTCCACACATCAATTTTTCATTGTCACCTTTTACAGTTCTAACTTAAATGTGAACACTTTACTTTAAAAATTGTGAATACTTACTTCACACAAAAATGACATATAAACAAGATATCATCATTATAGAAATACACGTTAGGTTTATCTTTCAAAGGTCATCTCAGCCACAGCACAAAACAGCCACAGCACAAAAATACAATCATAATACATAAACATGACACAAAGACACACGAACAGAGACACACATAGTTAGACAGAAAGACAGACAGACAGACGGGCACTAAGATATAAGACACACACATACGGTACAATTTATTACAACTAGAGTCATCATTAACCTAACCTGTTCAATCTCTTTTCAATCTCATATCTTTTCCTTAACTAATTTGAAAAACACACACAAATAAACACCTACCAGCAGAACTGAACCCCGAAGCTTGTACTTAATTATAAAACACTTGCCCAATAGAATAATGAGGTCTAAAACATTTTTTATTTTATCTAAACATATCAATATTTAAAAAACTTCAGTCGAACACAATGCAAACATATTTCTCAACAAATCATTCAGTTTATTCCAAAACACAGTTAAAATATCCTCACAAAAGATCTGCACACAATTAACTATGCTGAAAATGCATTTCAATTGCTTCAATTTTTCTTGTCACAGAGAGAACGACAGGTTCAGAATAATCGTCAAACATAGGAAAATAAAGACCAAAAAAGGGCTCAGTCCATAAAACTGAAAAGCAACGAAATCCCATTTAGTTTTGCATCGGTCTATAGACACGCAAATTTCAAGCGAGCCGGTTACCACGGCATACTGATAGTGTGGGTGTTAATTTGCCTACTATTCGGAGCCGTCTATTGAAGCAGAAACGCGAAGAGGCAGTTTTACCCCGAGCCCCCCTCCCAGAAAAAAAGTGTCTCCGTGACAAAATAAGTCAGTTGTGGGCAGATCATATCCTTCGTCATTGTAAGACTCACCAACTGCTAACATCTCTCGAACGGAACCTCAATCTCCCTTTGCGACCGTCCACAGTTCTGAGTTTTTATTTTATTTTTTAGAACTCCTGCCAAACGGTGTTCCGTTTTTTGAAAGGTTAGACATTCTCGTTTGTGGACACATACTAGAGATTATCAGAACACGATTGCTCGATGAAACTTGCTCCAATGGGAATTGAAAAGAAAGATTTATGTGTTGCCTGCTGTTTTGTATTGGAAACAGGTAGAAACAGAATAGCAAAACCGAATAATATTTTGCCAAATGTGACCCTCCACCACGGAATGAGTCGCATGTCACCTTTTGCATGATTTTCATATTTTTACATTTTCCTAAACAGTTTTTGATGCTCTATCCAGTGGTGCAACCCGTTTTAGAAAAGAGCAAACACTGTTTGAGTTATAAGCCTGTGACTAAGGTGACACTTACACTGTTACCAGACACTCCCCGGACTTATATTAAGCCTAACGCAGAACAGCGCGAGGTGACATGCGACTCATTTCGTGGTGGAGGGTCACAAATACGCTGTCAACATGATTGTATATGCTTTGTACGAAGTGTTACGCGTCTTTCGAATCCAATATCCTACTATTGTTAAATCTGCACTCTAAAACAATCTTTTTGAAGTTGAAATTCATTCAAATAAAGAGGAATTATGGCCGCTGTGTATTTTTTGATACTTTTTTTTTTAGAACAGAGGTAGCGCACCACGAAAACATGTACTACACTGTACTTAATATAATATTATCAATATAGCCAGGGAATATCATATGACTGCATAAGCGATCTGTAACTTAATTGAGACACTCATCATTTCCCCGAAGGGTTTCGACTACAGTGGAAGGTCACATCTACAAAAGGTTGGAAGGGAGATGTACTGAAGACCACTAATTGAGCTTGGAATTAAGTCTTCACGTGCTAGAGAATAGCAGCAACGAATAACATGAGGAAGGTGCAATTAATATTCTCATCTTGAGCGAGTGCTTATAGGCCTACCAACATTTTTGGCTTTCCTTTGAAAAACGACCCAATCCAACAATAACAAGCCATGCAGCACGGCTAATTATTCACTGGTGTTTGTATAGTCTTGTTTGATTCGAAACAGATTCTCAGTGAATTGGTCAAATCCATCAAAGTTCATACACGCGGTTAAACACAACCTTCGGCCTACTGTCTGCACATCGGACAATCACCCCTTTCACTCGTGGTTAGCCACGTGGCCAAACAGTCGTAGTGAAACGTGTGTGCGCATGGTAACGCCGCCAGCCACTCACGTTCGATAAACTGCTGCTTGCAAATTGCGCACTCTTCACACTCAAAGTCACTTTCAGGTTGTGTGCAATTTCTTATGAACTGCCATTTTGAAAGGTCCTCCACCTTGTGCCTTGTGCCTTGCGTCTGGTCCAAAATTGCGTTTGCACGTGTTCTCTGCAGCACCGCATTGATGACGGTTCTAATCAGTGATTTAAGAGATTTCTTCACAAAGCATATTAGCATAGCTGACGTTACTGCCAGGATGGATGACGTTGGTACAGCTAAAAGCCCGACAGCTAGGAGGACAAAAATATCTTCGGAAAGCAAGAGGACGTCTTTACGAAGTGTTGCCCCGAAAGACGTCGTGGCAAAGAAACGTGTGGCTTTGAGGACCGAGGAGTTCAACATCTTAACGAAAAATATGTTATCAAAACTTAACAGGGACCAGCAAAAGAGAGTCAATAACAAGTTAAAGCAACCCTTGATCAAGATGTTCCGCATCATCGCGTCCGACCTGTCAGAAACTAGAAACTCCAGCAGGGCTAACAAAATTGCTGTTACGATACTGACTGTCACGGCAGCGCTTTGGTGAGGGCGGAAATGGCTCAAGAACAGTCTCAAACAAGAGTACGTGAAACACTCAGCGGACTTGTTTCCGTAAACGTAGGTCCCTTCATTATTAGCAACTAGTACCACAGGGAATTGACGCTTCGGGTCTATGTTAAGCAGTTCCCACGGATCCTTTGGTCCAATCTTTTTAATATTAAGCCAGGCGAACTTTGCAGAGTCAGTAAAATGAGCACTGAGCGCGCAGATGAAGGGTGCTGGCTTGGGTTGATCTGTGACCAGCACAACGTCGTTTTCTGGCAAGCGTAGGGGGCTTCGAAATGTCAGCCAGTCGGTTTGCAGCTGGTGTGTTGTGGTGATCTCAGGAACGTTTTCACAGAGCATGTCCAGTACCCACTTGTACACGCTCTCTTGGATGAATGGACCGAAATACTTGAGCACTCGCGGTTTCTCGCGGCCGTACTCAGGCAGGGATAGCACGAAGCGGGGAGATTGCCACTTACGTTGTTTGCACCACCTGTTGAAAACACACACACACACACACACACACACACACACACACACACACACACACACACACACACACACACACACACACACACACAAAGATAATTCAACCAAAGATCTAGATCAACGTAACAGTAGCAATACCAAACCTAACAAGAGATTGGTTTAGCCTGAGAAAAGCATGTTCAATAGCAGACTGATCAAATCTGTGCATGTTGTAGTGAAATTCCCGTACTTCACAAAAAGTCTTCGGCGTGTAATCTGTGGAAACAATAACATACGATTGTTATTTCTGGAGATTTGCTTACTTGCTTAGGTCCAGGTCGAGAGCGCAGTTCATTATTCCAGTGCGAATGCCGAACTTCCCAACACGCTTTCCAAGCTTTTTCCACGACTCTTGGTTAAGAGGAAAAAACGTGCTGCGTTTGTCTTTCAATTCCATCGCAACCATCACCAGCAGGGCACCATCATGACAGCCATCGTCACAGCTCTCTACCTGTCGACTGTATTGGTAGCCAGTGGTGAGCCTCGTTTCGTCCACCTTAGTGGTAGGTGTCACTTGGAGGCTTCCTATCTCTTCTTCTGTCGCTCGGCCTGTTCACAGTAAACAATACAATAACAATAACAATAACAGCACTTTATTGTCCATTAAAATATTACATAAAAATGGAAATTTTTCTTCGGCACACCCTGCCTGCCTGTAAACGATTATAACAACAATTGTATAGGACGACACACATAAAACATAAAACATAAAGGGGATACAATCAAATATGATATTGCACTATGTGAATTTACCCTCTCATATCACAGGAGTTGGGTTTCACAGCAGAGTAATCACATTACAATATTTCACACACACCTTCACATGTACACATTGTTTGTTTTTTCCCAGCCGACCAGCCTCTACGTGATGCGAGAAGAATTTAAAATGGTGACTGCAGAAGGCAGGAATGACTTTTTAAACTGGTTTTTGCGTGCCAAAGGGACCTTAATAACGTTTACCTGAAGGGAGAATTTCGAAACAGGGGTTGAGAGGATGGATCGGATCACGGACAATTTTGAGAGCTTTCCGCTTAATCGCAGCTTCGTAGAGACTGGTCAGCTGTCGTTGGGGTTGCCCAACAAGCTTGCTAGCCGTCGCAACAATGCGGTGGAGTTTAGCTTTGTTTTTAACATTTGTTAAACATGAATGGATAAGATTCTGACCAAGTGTCTGGTAGCTCGAATTCTGCAAGAAACGAATTTGTGTTGGGCTTGTCCATTCTGCAACATGTGACCAATATGAGACGGGGTTTGATCGCATCTGGACATGCCTTGAAATGCAAAGAACAGTGGGTGAAACACATACGTGGCAGCTGTGTTACTCCTTTGATAATCAAGTTGATTCAGCTAAAACTCCATTCAATTTTGAAAGCCGAAAGTTTGAATGAATGTTTTAATCACGTGTAACCGAGTGCCGAAACACTACGATCACCTCGGGAAGCGAAGTGCAATCAAACAGGTTTGAAAATATTAGGGCTAATTTCTTAGCCCTATAAAAACTGTTATGCAAACCCGAAGGTTTCCATACAGACAATCGGAAACCACCAGACCCCATCACAAACAGAATTCCACAATCCACCGGTGTTGACTTAAAGGCCAACAACTCGGGTGCAGAGTCTGCTGTGAAAGGAGCGGTAGCCTTTCCTGTCACAATCGCCCCCGTTTGAATGAACTTCGTCCCGAAGTTCCGAACCGGAGGACCACTGTCCATCCCAAGTTCGCAGAATGGGAACAGCACGAAAATGTTCAGTGGTCATATTATGCCATTACCTGAACATATCATGCCGAGTCCCAACCCTGCTCGCAGCGCCAGATGTGATCGGGTGGAGTGGAAGGGGGAAAATAGGCCAGGAAGCATAAATGAGACGCCAAGACAGAGGTTGCGATAACGTGACTTTTAATTGACGTACACCAGAAAGTAGGCAGAAAGTAGACACCAGAAAGCAGTGTCTGATGACACATGAAAAGAAAAGAAAACATAATATAAGTACATGGCATAACAAGTAAAACGCACCATTCATACCAATGCATCCTAACCATACATACATTCCACAATAAACCTATGAATGTATGACTGTATCATTTGTCAAAATAATCATGACAAATATAGACAACTTGGTAACAATACACCCAAAATCCTGCAGACACAGCATTCTCTGAAAGAGAATCCACAGTGAGTTAAACAACTCCACAACAGCTAATGTCAAGGGAAGTAACCAACATCTTCCCTTCGGCCTAAGCCTTGCATTGGAAAATGCTCTACATAAATTAACCAACTGCATGAACCGCAACTGCAAAATAATTGTTATTATTAAGTATGTTCATCGCCATGAAGACACATCTTCATCGAGTTGAATAATAACGACAAGAATAAGAAAGATAACTCAGGCATGGGGTAAGCGCAAGCTCCCATGCTTCAAAATGAAGCGTTAGACAACAGTCTATTACTTTACAGGGAAGCGCGACTAAATCATAACGCCTTAGATTAAAAGTCTGTTTTGCATCTATGCGACTGCACAAAATGTTAGGTTGTTTCAGTCGCAAAGTTCTTCTGTAGGCAAGCGTCTTTAAAGTGCAACATGAGAATTAATAGTCAAAATTGTGCAGCCTGTAGACAATATCTTCCTATTGTCTGAAATCTTAACTCAGAAGATCTCTATCATTCTCATGCCTGAATTCATCAAACTCATGATACGAGTTCATTACCCAAAATATATGTGTCAACCATAATTCCCGTTCATCAATTGTAGGGTCGCAACCTCTGTCTTGGCGTCTCATTTATGCTTCCTGGCCTATTTTCCCCCCCCCCCCTTCCACTCCACCCTATCACACACGCTTCACCGTTCTTGTTTTGATTCTTGAGTTAGGAACGTTAGAAGTCTATCTGCTGCGAATATCATTCTGGGATTGACACTTGACTCCTCTTCAGTCAGTTTGGTCACCCCAAGCCAGTTTGTCTCACTCTCAGTGATACATGGGATTTGAGTCACAATGGCTTCATTAAACCATTCCACCAAGATGCATTGACCAATTTTCGGTCACCTTTGGTTGAGTTCGGTGACCGTGACCCAATTCTGAGGTATCTGCATTCAGTGGCTTGATATAGGTCATCGTGACTCAACTTGGAATAACCTGAGTTCTAATCACCACAACATACGAATCAGAAACAAAATCTTAAAATGTTGGGATAATAATGTTTCCATTCTTTGATGTTCGAAAGAACTGTTTACCTGAGGCTTGGACGAGTTGCTCGAGCTCGGTCTTTTCGAAAACTTTGTCATACGACACCCCCCTCTGTTCCAAAAGTTCTTTCAGGCTCCTGATTGGCAGTGACTTGGGCGGGATGTCACGTGACGGGTGGATGCCAAGATGATAGGTAACCTGGTGGTACATCTCTGCCACCAGGAAAACGCTGACGGCGTAATGCACGAGAAGCAAAATGGCTGCCTGTAGAAAATATCAACATGGATTTCCTTCCAATATAATAACGCAGTATGGAGCATATTTGGCGAAGTGACCCAAATTATTAGCTACCAACAAACAGTATCTATACCATGAGCGGCTACTTTTGGAAAGATGTGGTAGGACTAGTTGGAAAAAGAACCTTCATTTTCATATTAGAAGCGGAAATTATGCATTGAGGTGCATTTTGTCCACACACACACACACACACACACACACACACACACACACACACACCGTCAAAGAAAATACAACACACTCGTAGCCTAATGATTCCCTGTGTCGATCCCTGCAATGTTTGTAAAGCCGTTACCTAATATCATCAACTCACTGACCTGATACCCGGAATGTTAAATCCCGAAACGTTCTCACACAACATCCGCTCATGCTAAGCCACGCGGCAAAGTCTTCATCCCTTTACTTTTGTTTGTTTGTTTGTTTGTTTGGTGTGGGTGGGTTTTTACACCCCCGGTATAGGGGTGTGTATAGGATTCGGTCGATGTGTTTGTTTGTTTGTTTGTTTGGTGTGGGTGGGTTTTTACACCCCCGGTATAGGGGTGTGTATAGGATTCGGTCGATGTGTTTGTTTGTTTGTTTGTTTGGTGTGGGTGGGTTTTTACACCCCCGGTATAGGGGTGTGTATAGGATTCGGTCGATGTGTTTGTTTGTTTGTTTGTTTGGTGTGGGTGGGTTTTTACACCCCCGGAAAAGGGGTGTGTATAGGATTCGGTCGATGTGTTTGTTTGTTTGTTTGTTTGGTGTGGGTGGGTTTTTACACCCCCGGTATAGGGGTGTGTATAGGATTCGGTCGATGTGTTTGTTTGTTTGTTTGTTTGGTGTGGGTGGGTTTTTACACCCCCGGTATAGGGGTGTGTATAGGATTCGGTCGATGTGTTTGTTTGTTTGTTTGTTTGGTGTGGGTGGGTTTTTACACCCCCGGTATAGGGGTGTGTATAGGATTCGGTCGATGTGTTTGTTTGTTTGTTTGTTTGGTGTGGGTGGGTTTTTACACCCCCGGTATAGGGGTGTGTATAGGATTCGGTCGATGTGTTTGTTTGTTTGTTTGTTTGGTGTGGGTGGGTTTTTACACCCCCGGTATAGGGGTGTGTATAGGATTCGGTCGATGTGTTTGTTTGTTTGTTTGTTTGGTGTGGGTGGGTTTTTACACCCCCGGTATAGGGGTGTGTATAGGATTCGGTCGATGTGTTTGTTTGTTTGTTTGTTTGTGTGTTTGTGTGTTTGTGTTCGCATATAGATCTCAAGAATGAACGGACCGATCGTCACCAAACTTGGTGAACAGGTTCTATACATTCCTGAGACGGTCCTTACAAAAATTGGGACCAGTCAAACACACGGTTAGGGAGTTATTGGTGGATTAAGATTCTACAAGGACTTATAGAGGGACATATTAATGGTCAAAGGGAAATAACCTTCTCAGTTGGTGGCAGTGAGAATGGTTATTTCCCTTTGACCAACGGGGGTGTTTTTCCTACCTCGGAGGAATTTCTTGTTTTTAGAAGAGAGGGGTGGGTGGGGGGGTGGGGGGTCTCTCTCGGAGGGAGCGACAGTGCCAGTCCACGCTTTAGATGAGAGAAAATGCCGTCTTGATACATTTGACGCAAACAAGTGACAACAGTTTCCTTTAAAATTCTTTTTCAAATCAACCATACCATTTTCAAGCGGGCTAGTCTTCCAAAATAATAGGAGGGGCCTAATCTGAACTATAGTTCGGATGAGCTAAATTAAAACGTGGCAATTTTTAAAACAATTGTAGCTTACATATGTTACTGTAGGTAATCAAGCAAACAACAACAAAGAAGAATTGAGGTAGAACTTACCATATAGCGCGTATACTGGTCACCCGCAGCGCCGAGGCACAACGCACACATTCACTGTTCAAAATCAACTCAAGTTTGGAGTTCAAGTATGTGTCTGCAGCAAAAATAGATATACTTTGGATATGACGTATCCTCACTCTTCGACAGAATGCTGCCTGCACTGTCTTTCATTGCGGCACATGGCCACCCTATACATGTACCGTACACCATCTTGTAAGCGCCTATAGTATCGAGTAAACGCCCACCCCTTAGCCTACTTTGGTCAAACTCTGTGCATATAGTACAAGAAAATTTGCTGATTCAAATCAGCAGGTTCCCAGACGTTCCTTCATGTAACTTTTAGGTGAATGGCAAGGACTACTACTAAAGTAGTCCTTGGTGAATGGTCAAAGTGGTTTCTTCAAAAAACAGTCATGGCAGGGTGTTTGTGTGTGACACTTGTCCGAGTGCTAGCGTGAAATAGTGAAATGGTTAAATATGGCAAGTTATTTGAAGGAAAAAATCTTGTTTTGTTCCCGATCAATATTATGCAAGCTAGGGTTTTGTTTATGGTAAATATGTTCTGAAATGGACTACATGTATATATATATATTATGCTCACACTCAGTCATCTTGCACAACAATGCAACACATGGATTGGATTAATGGAATGACATGTATTTGTCAACAACGAATCATGGGATAGAAAACTACAAAATGTGAAAGAAAGTACATTTAAACAATAAATGTAATACTGATTGTTAAACAAATGTAACACCGTTAATTGAACGCCATTGTGATAATAGCACCAGTAACAAGATATTGGCAAGTGCAATGATGGTAGTATTGTAATTACATTTATTTGTCAACAACAAATCAGGAAATAGAAAATTCAAAACGGGAAAGAAAATGTTTATGTTAACAAAATCCTGAAATCAATTTTAAGTAAGCTATTGCCGTCAACATGGAAAAATTGCGCGAGTGTCAATTGGTACAGTAAAACTAAACGTTTCATTGGACATTAGCGCAATTTTTCCATGCCGACGACGATATGTAGATTGTTTTATGTCACACCCACAGCTTAAAAATAGTTTGGTTTGATCGAGAAATGTTTGAGTTATGAAAATAATTATATTTATTTGTCAACAACAAATGACGAGATAGAAAAATTAAAAATGGGAAAGAAAATGTGTTATGTTAACAAAATCCTGAAATCAATTTTAAATAAAATATTGTCGTCAACATGGGAAAACTGCGTTAGTGTCAATTGGTACAGTAAAGGTAAACAACATTTCACTTGACATTAGCGCAATTTTGCCATGGCGACG